>NW_025765417.1:0-175426 GCF_003918875.1 Haliotis rubra
CAACGAAGTGTTAGTTTACACATATTGTTCCTCACAACGAAGTGATAGCTTTCACTCACTATTCCCCTCAACAGAGTGATGGCCTTTCATGTACTATTCCCCACAACGAAGTGCGTTAGTTTACACATATTATTTCCTCACAACGAAGTGATAGGTTTTCACATACTATTCTACAATGAAGTGATAGTTCTTATGTAATATATCTCACAAAGAAGTGTTAGTTCACACATACTATTCCTCACAGCGAATTGTTAACTTTTCACTCACTGTTCTCCCTGACAGAAGCGATAGGGTTTCACATAATATTCCCCACACAACGAAGTGACAGTTTTCACTTACTATTCCCTCACAACGAAGTGACAGTTTTCACATACCATTCCCCACAGCAGAGTGATAGTTTTCACATACTGTTCCCCCACAACGAAGCGATAGGTTTCACATACTCATTCCCCCACAACAGAAGTTATAGTTTTTTATGTACTATTCCCTCAACGAAGTGATAGTTTTCCACATATTATTCCCTCACAACGAAGTTTATAGTTTTTATGTACTCTATTCTCACACCGAAGTGATAGTTTTCACATACTATTCCTCTCACAACGAAGTGATAGGTTTCACATACTATTCCTCACAAAGAAGTGTTAGTTTACACATATTATTCCTCTGGCGAATTGATAGCTTTCACTCACTATTCCCCTTACCAATGAAGTTGACAGTTTTCATATACTATTCCCCACAACGAAGTTATAGTTTTATGTACTATTCCCTCTCAACAGAAGTGATAGTTTTCACATAGTATTCCTCACAACGAAGCGACAGTTTTGCAATGTACTATTCCTCACAAACGAAGTGAGGTTAGTTTACACATATTTGTTCCTCACAACGGAAGTGATAGCTTTCACTCACTATTCCCCACAATGAAGTGACAGTTTTCATATACTATTCCTCACAACGAAGTGTTAGTTTACACATATTATTCCTCACAACGAAGTGATAGCTTTCACATACTATTCCTCACAATGAAGTGATAGCTTTCACTTACTATTCCTCACAAAGAAGTGTTAGTTTACACATACTATTCCTCACAATAACGAAGTGATAGCTTTCACTACTATTCCCCACAACGAAGTGATAGGTTTCACATACTATTCCTCACAACGAAGTGATAGTTTTCACATACTATTCCTCACAACGAAGTGATAGGTTTCACATACTATTCCTCACAATGAAGTGATGATAGTTTTCATGTACTATTCCTCACAACGAAGTGATAGTTTTCACATACTATTCCTCACAACGAAGTGATAGCTTTCACTCACTATTCCTCACAACGAAGTGATAGTTTTCACATACTATTCCCCACAACGAAGTGACAGTTTTCACTATACTATTCCTCACAACGAAGTGATGTACTTTTACACATGTCTATTCCCTCACAACGAAGTGATAGTTTTCACATACTATTCCTCACAACGAAGTGATAGTTTTCACATACTATTCCCCACAACGAAGTGATAGTTTTCATGTACTATTCCTCACAACGAAGTGATAGTTTTCACATACTATTCCTCACAACGAAGTGATAGTTTTCATGTACTATTCCTCACAACGAAGTGATAGTTTTCACATACTATTCCTCACAACGAAGTGATAGTTTTCACATACTATTCCTCACAACGAAGTGTTAGTTTACACATATTATTCCTCACAACGAAGTGATAGCTTTCACTCACTATTCCCCACAATGAAGTGACAGTTTTCACATACTATTCCTCACAACGAAGTGATAGTTTTCACATACTATTCCTCACAACGAAGTGATAGTTTTCACATACTATTCCTCACAACGAAGTGATAGTTTTCACATACTATTCCTCACAACGAAGTGTTAGTTTTCACATACTATTCCTCACAACGAAGTGATAGTTTACACATACTATTCCTCACAACGAAGTGACAGTTTTCATGTACTATTCCTCACAACGAAGTGATAGCTTTCACTATTATTTCTCACAACGAAGTGATAGGGTTTCACATACTATTCCTCACAACGAAGTGATAGTTTTCACATACTATTCCTCACAACGAAGTGTTAGTTTTCACATATATTTCACACATACTATTCTCACAACGAAGTGATAGCCATTTCACCATACTATTCCCCACAACGAAGTGATAGTTTTCACATACTATTCCTCACAACGAAGTGATAGTTTTCACATACTATTCCTCACAACGAAGTGATAGTTTTCACATACTATTCCTCACAACGAAGTGATAGTTTTCACATACTATTCCTCACAACGAAGTGATAGTTTTCACATACTATTCCTCACAACGAAGTGATAGGTTTCACATACTATTCCTCACAACGAAGTGATAGTTTTCACATACTATTCCTCACAACGAAGTAACAAATTTGAGATGTTATTCCTTTCAATAGGGTGATATTTTGATATAATTGTACCCTATTGAAGTGGTAGTTTTCCGGACATTGTTCCTTACAAATAACTGACGTAACAACGAACCGATATTTTGATCCATATATCATTCTTCCAATATATGTATATATGTGCAAAAATATCTACTATAAAAAGGGATGTTGTTATGTGTGCTGTACATGTCAAACAAACGGGTTGACGTTTAATATTTTTTTTTTTTTTTTTTTTTCCATATTTAATGGTACTGGCAAACATGTACTGATACGTTTCATAATAATACAATGGTATATGTATACAAGTATAAAAATGTACAATTGACAGAAAATGTACAATTGGCAGGATTACGTTCCAAGTAATAAATGTAAAGTTGACCAATATTGAAAAAAACAGTTGCTCAGATCCCATTGACAGGTAAACATATCTTGTCATATCATAGTGACAGACAATTTCATTTTTTAAATATTCTAACGTTGGTCAGAAACCATTTATGCTGCATCTATTGATATACTGTTGGACTACTGAAATGATTTCATTAATAGCATTATTGTTCTTTCCAGTTGTACCTGTACTGAGTTCAACCACGACTCTATTTCTTTCCATAATTTATACACAGATTCACATTCCCATAACATATGGTTGATAGTTTCTCTTTCTGTTTCACAAAATGGACGTATTGGCGAAGATGTGTATCCAATTTTATACAGTAATTGCCTTATTGGGAGAATATTGTGAATAATTCTATAATGCAAACCATTTCAAATATAAACTTCGCGAGCATTTATTGCAATAATGTTAAATATTTTCCAGTCATTTTCAGTAAGATCACTCTGAAGAACTCTTTCCCATTTTAGAAAGGTTGGCAACCGAACAAATTTGGAATTCAAGAGGGAGGCGTATAGTTTTTACTCCTCAATTATGGTGTCAATTTTGAAACATTAAAAGGATAGATTGGTTCTCATAATTTGTTTTAAATTTCTTTATAAACAGTGTCCGAGCCTATGTTATAATGGCTCTTTTCACCGATTCATACGTTAAAAAAATAGTTTTATTGAATACGTATTGGAAAATTCTTCATATGTGAACAGTCTACCTTCTTCGTTTAGCAAATCACTCAAGATACACCCAAGATACAGAAAGGGATGGCTATCAATTCTAATATTGTCGTTATTCCATAAGGATTGGCATTCTATCTCTTTTTCATTTACAATTTCTCTTTTACACACGGATAAAAGTTTGACCATTCTAAAAGTATATCTTTCCAAAAGGACTTAGTTGAAGGGGGAATTATTGCATTTTGTGTATGGTAACGATCCGTTAATAAAAATTGAGTCCTGATATTAAATTGACTGGTGAAAAGAAACCTATATGTATGTATGTGCAACATAGTCTACTGTAAAAAGTGATGTTGTTATGTGTGCTGTACATAGTCAAACGGGTTGACGTTGAATGTTTATGGTCCCCATTGTCTGTGCTTGTCAATGGCGCCACGACAGTACAGTGTATGGAAACCCGTTTGGGACAGAATTGAGACGTGCAACATAAGTGCCGGTGCGAGCAGTAGGAGATAAAAGCAACCAAGTGACAGTTTATATTGGAATAATTCTTGTACTTTAACCAATCAATAAAACTGTAGCTTCGACCTTCCTCGTTACTCGTCAACGTCTCTCATGTAGCCGATACTGAGCATACAACAACCTTTGATTCAAGTTAATGCAGTGGAATTGTGTGAATGCGTGACGTCATCTTTCCTTGGGAAATCCGAGGAAATTGTCGAAATTACGGCAATCCTGTATCTCATTCATAGACAGCGTTACAAGTAGGACAATTAATTGGGGGAAGTTACATGTGTCCTGGTTACAATGCGTGTTTGATGACAGTTAAATAGAAATTAATGTAAATGTGATTTTATTTTCATAGTTGGAATATATTTTATAACTTGAATAGCTGTTTTAGATCATAAATGCATTTTATTCTGTAACATACTCAGTGTTTGTATAATCTCTTGGGATATTGTATTGTGATTAATATTGAACTGATTAATCTGAATATTGAACTGATTTTACTTTGCGTGATTATCTATGGAACTTCGTTTACGTGTTCCTGGTACTGCATGTACAGTTTTATATTAAACGTACTAAAAGTATGTTTATGGGGAGATGGATAGATGTGTAAGTGCTGTTTTATACGAACTGCCCTATGTACCACTGTCTTGTACGACACTGTCAAGACGTAATTACTGTCTTATAAGACACTGTCCGTATGTAAATACTGTATTGTAATGACACTGTCCATATGTAATTATTGTCTTGTACAACACTGTCCAGATGTAATTACTGTCTTGTACGACACTGTCCGTATGTAATTATTGTCTTGTACGACACTGTCCATATGTAACACTGTAATTATTGTACGACACTGTCCATGATGTAATTACTATATTGCACGACACTGTCATACAGTAACCTGTAATATAGCACACCAGAAAAGGCCGTGTTTTTATTACAAGATATCGTCTAGACAATGATTGTAACGCTGCTCGTGTCCTGAATCTCATACTCTAAAACACAACAGCAAACACCAACACCAACATCGCCTGGTGGGGACTGGCCCTAGACTACACCAGGTACAACTGCCAACTTACCAGAAGTACAAGTTTACGTCTGATGTGCAGTATGGTGTCTAGTGTATTACCACCTGTAGTGGTGGTGTAGGCCTCTATAACACATAACCTGACATCCTCATTAAGTACAAGCCTGATGTGCAGTATGGTGTCTAGTGTATTACCACCTGTAGTGGTGTAGGCCTCTATAACACATAACCTGACATCCTCATTAAGTACAAGTCTGATGTGCAGTATGGTGTCTAGTGTATTACCACCTGTAGTGGTGTAGGCCTCTATAACACATAACCTGACATCCTCATTAAGTACAAGTCTGATGTGCAGTATGGTGTCTAGTGTATTACACCTGTAGTGGTGTAGGCCTCTATAACACATAACCTGACATCCTCATTAAGTACAAGTCTGATGTGCAGTATGGTGTCTAGTGTATTACACCTGTAGTGGTGTAGGCCTCTATAACACATAACCTGACATCCTCATTAAGTACAAGTCTGATGTGCAGTATGGTGTCTAGTGTATTACACCTGTAGTGGTGTAGGCCTCTATAACACATAACCTGACATCCTCATTAAGTACAAGTCTGATGTGCAGTATGGTGTCTAGTGTATTACCACCTGTAGTGGTGTAGGCCTCTATAACACATAACCTGACATCCTCATTAAGTACAAGTCTGATGTGCAGTATGGTGTCTAGTGTATTACACCTGTAGTGGTGTAGGCCTCTATAACACATAACCTGACATCCTCATTAAGTACAAGTCTGATGTGCAGTATGGTGTCTAGTGTATTACACCTGTAGTGGTGTAGGCCTCTATAACACATAACCTGACATCCTCATTAAGTACAAGCCTGATGTGCAGTATGGTGTCTAGTGTATTACACCTGTAGTGGTGTAGGCCTCTATAACACATAACCTGACATCCTCATTAAGTACAAGTCTGATGTGCAGTATGGTGTCTAGTGTATTACACCTGTAGTGGTGTAGGCCTCTATAACACATAACCTGACATCCTCATTAAGTACAAGTCTGATGTGCAGTATGGTGTCTAGTGTATTACACCTGTAGTGGTGTAGGCCTCTATAACACATAACCTGACATCCTCATTAAGTACAAGTCTGATGTGCAGTATGGTGTCTAGTGTATTACACCTGTAGTGGTGTAGGCCTCTATAACACATAACCTGACATCCTCATTAAGTACAAGTCTGATGTGCAGTATGGTGTCTAGTGTATTACACCTGTAGTGGTGTAGGCCTCTATAACACATAACCTGACATCCTCATTAAGTACAAGTCTGATGTGCAGTATGGTGTGTGCAGTATGTGTGTCAGTGTATTACACCTGTAGTGGTGTAGGCCTCTATAACACATAACCTGACATCCTCATTAAGTACAAGCCTGATGTGCAGTATGGTGTCTAGTGTATTACCACCTGTAGTGGTGTAGGCCTCTATAACACATAACCTGACATCCTCATTAAGTACAAGCCTGATGTGCAGTATGGTGTCTAGTGTATTACCACCTGTAGTGGTGTAGGCCTCTATAACACATAACCTGACATCCTCATTAAGTACAAGCCTGATGTGCAGTATGGTGTCTAGTGTATTACACCTGTAGTGGTGTAGGCCTCTATAACACATAACCTGACATCCTCATTAAGTACAAGTCTGATGTGCAGTATGGTGTCTAGTGTATTACACCTGTAGTGGTGTAGGCCTCTATAACACATAACCTGACATCCTCATTAAGTACAAGTCTGATGTGCAGTATGGTGTCTAGTGTATTACACCTGTAGTGGTGTAGGCCTCTATAACACATAACCTGACATCCTCATTAAGTACAAGCCTGATGTGCAGTATGGTGTCTAGTGTATTACACCTGTAGTGGTGTAGGCCTCTATAACACATAACCTGACATCCTCATTAATTACAAGCCTGATGTGCAGTATGGTGTCTAGTGTATTACACCTGTAGTGGTGTAGGCCTCTATAACACATAACCTGACATCCTCATTAAGTACAAGCCTGATGTGCAGTATGGTGTCTAGTGTATTACCACCTGTAGTGGTGTAGGCCTCTATAACACATAACCTGACATCCTCATTAAGTACAAGCCTGATGTGCAGTATGGTGTCTAGTGTATTACACCTGTAGTGGTGTAGGCCTCTATAACACATAACCTGACATCCTCATTAAGTACAAGCCTGATGTGCAGTATGGTGTCTAGTGTATTACACCTGTAGTGGTAGGCCTCTATAACACATAACCTGACATCCTCATTAAGTACAAGCCTGATGTGCAGTATGGTGTCTAGTGTATTACACCTGTAGTGGTGTAGGCCTCTATAACACATAACCTGACATCCTCATTAAGTACAAGCCTGATGTGCAGTATGGTGTCTAGTGTATTACACCTGTAGTGGTGTAGGCCTCTATAACACATAACCTGACATCCTCATTAAGTACAAGCCTGATGTGCAGTATGGTGTCTAGTGTATTACCACCTGTAGTGGTGTAGGCCTCTATAACACATAACCTGACATCCTCATTAAGTACAAGCCTGATGTGCAGTATGGTGTCTAGTGTATTACACCTGTAGTGGTGTAGGCCTCTATAACACATAACCTGACATCCTCATTAAGTACAAGCCTGATGTGCAGTATGGTGTCTAGTGTATTACACCTGTAGTGGTGTAGGCCTCTATAACACATAACCTGACATCCTCATTAAGTACAAGCCTGATGTGCAGTATGGTGTCTAGTGTATTACACCTGTAGTGGTGTAGGCCTCTATAACACATAACCTGACATCCTCATTAAGTACAAGCCTGATGTGCAGTATGGTGTCTAGTGTATTACACCTGTAGTGGTGTAGGCCTCTATAACACATAACCTGACATCCTCATTAAGTACAAGCCTGATGTGCAGTATGGTGTCTAGTGTATTACCACCTGTAGTGGTGTAGGCCTCTATAACACATAACCTGACATCCTCATTAAGTACAAGCCTGATGTGCAGTATGGTGTCTAGTGTATTACACCTGTAGTGGTGTAGGCCTCTATAACACATAACCTGACATCCTCATTAAGTACAAGCCTGATGTGCAGTATGGTGTCTAGTGTATTACACCTGTAGTGGTGTAGGCCTCTATAACACATAACCTGACATCCTCATTAAGTACAAGCCTGATGTGCAGTATGGTGTCTAGTGTATTACCACCTGTAGTGGTGTAGGCCTCTATAACACATAACCTGACATCCTCATTAAGTACAAGCCTGATGTGCAGTATGGTGTCTAGTGTATTACACCTGTAGTGGTGTAGGCCTCTATAACACATAACCTGACATCCTCATTAAGTACAAGCCTGATGTGCAGTATGGTGTCTAGTGTATTACACCTGTAGTGGTGTAGGCCTCTATAACACATAACCTGACATCCTCATTAAGTACAAGCCTGATGTGCAGTATGGTGTCTAGTGTATTACACCTGTAGTGGTGTAGGCCTCTATAACACATAACCTGACATCCCTCATTAAGTACAAGCCTGATGTGCAGTATGGTGTCTAGTGTATTACCACCTGTAGTGGTGTAGGCCTCTATAACACATAACCTGACATCCTCATTAAGTACAAGCCTGATGTGCAGTATGGTGTCTAGTGTATTACCACCTGTAGTGGTGTAGGCCTCTATAACACATAACCTGACATCCTCATTAAGTACAAGCCTGATGTGCAGTATGGTGTCTAGTGTATTACCACCTGTAGTGGTGTAGGCCTCTATAACACATAACCTGACATCCTCATTAAGTACAAGCCTGATGTGCAGTATGGTGTCTAGTGTATTACACCTGTAGTGGTGTAGGCCTCTATAACACATAACCTGACATCCTCATTAAGTACAAGCCTGATGTGCAGTATGGTGTCTAGTGTATTACACCTGTAGTGGTGTAGGCCTCTATAACACATAACCTGACATCCTCATTAAGTACAAGCCTGATGTGCAGTATGGTGTCTAGTGTATTACCACCTGTAGTGGTGTAGGCCTCTATAACACATAACCTGACATCCTCATTAAGTACAAGCCTGATGTGCAGTATGGTGTCTAGTGTATTACACCTGTAGTGGTGTAGGCCTCTATAACACATAACCTGACATCCTCATTAAGTACAAGCCTGATGTGCAGTATGGTGTCTAGTGTATTACCACCTGTAGTGGTGTAGGCCTCTATAACACATAACCTGACATCCTCATTAAGTACAAGCCTGATGTGCAGTATGGTGTCTAGTGTATTACACCTGTAGTGGTGTAGGCCTCTATAACACATAACCTGACATCCTCATTAAGTACAAGCCTGATGTGCAGTATGGTGTCTAGTGTATTACACCTGTAGTGGTGTAGGCCTCTATAACACATAACCTGACATCCTCATTAAGTACAAGCCTGATGTGCAGTATGGTGTCTAGTGTATTACACCTGTAGTGGTGTAGGCCTCTATAACACATAACCTGACATCCTCATTAAGTACAAGCCTGATGTGCAGTATGGTGTCTAGTGTATTACACACCTGTAGTGGTGTAGGCCTCTATAACACATAACCTGACATCCTCATTAAGTACAAGCCTGATGTGCAGTATGGTGTCTAGTGTATTACACCTGTAGTGGTGTAGGCCTCTATAACACATAACCTGACATCCTCATTAAGTACAAGCCTGATGTGCAGTATGGTGTCTAGTGTATTACACCTGTAGTGGTGTAGGCCTCTATAACACATAACCTGACATCCTCATTAAGTACAAGTCTGATGTGCAGTATGGTGTCTAGTGTATTACACCTGTAGTGGTGTAGGCCTCTATAACACATAACCTGACATCCTCATTAAGTACAAGCCTGATGTGCAGTATGGTGTCTAGTGTATTACCACCTGTAGTGGTGTAGGCCTCTATAACACATAACCTGACATCCTCATTAAGTACAAGTCTGATGTGCAGTATGGTGTCTAGTGTATTACACCTGTAGTGGTGTAGGCCTCTATAACACATAACCTGACATCCTCATTAAGTACAAGCCTGATGTGCAGTATGGTGTCTAGTGTATTACACCTGTAGTGGTGTAGGCCTCTATAACACATAACCTGACATCCTCATTAAGTACAAGCCTGATGTGCAGTATGGTGTCTAGTGTATTACACCTGTAGTGGTGTAGGCCTCTATAACACATAACCTGACATCCTCATTAAGTACAAGCCTGATGTGCAGTATGGTGTCTAGTGTATTACACCTGTAGTGGTGTAGGCCTCTATAACACATAACCTGACATCCTCATTAAGTACAAGTCTGATGTGCAGTATGGTGTCTAGTGTATTACACCTGTAGTGGTGTAGGCCTCTATAACACATAACCTGACATCCTCATTAAGTACAAGCCTGATGTGCAGTATGGTGTCTAGTGTATTACCACCTGTAGTGGTGTAGGCCTCTATAACACATAACCTGACATCCTCATTAAGTACAAGCCTGATGTGCAGTATGGTGTCCAGTGTATTACCACCTGTAGTGGTGTAGGCCTCTATAACACATAACCTGACATCCTCATTAAGTACAAGTCTGATGTGCAGTATGGTGTCTAGTGTATTACCACCTGTAGTGGTGTAGGCCTCTATAACACATAACCTGACATCCTCATTAAGTACAAGTCTGATGTGCAGTATGGTGTCTAGTGTATTACACCTGTAGTGGTGTAGGCCTCTATAACACATAACCTGACATCCTCATTAAGTACAAGCCTGATGTGCAGTATGGTGTCTAGTGTATTACCACCTGTAGTGGTGTAGGCCTCTATAACACATAACCTGACATCCTCATTAAGTACAAGTCTGATGTGCAGTATGGTGTCTAGTGTATTACCACCTGTAGTGGTGTAGGCCTCTATAACACATAACCTGACATCCTCATTAAGTACAAGTCTGATGTGCAGTATGGTGTCTAGTGTATTACACCTGTAGTGGTGTAGGCCTCTATAACACATAACCTGACATCCTCATTAAGTACAAGCCTGATGTGCAGTATGGTGTCTAGTGTATTACACCTGTAGTGGTGTAGGCCTCTATAACACATAACCTGACATCCTCATTAAGTACAAGCCTGATGTGCAGTATGGTGTCTAGTGTATTACACCTGTAGTGGTGTAGGCCTCTATAACACATAACCTGACATCCTCATTAAGTACAAGTCTGATGTGCAGTATGGTGTCTAGTGTATTACACCTGTAGTGGTGTAGGCCTCTATAACACATAACCTGACATCCTCATTAAGTACAAGCCTGATGTGCAGTATGGTGTCTAGTGTATTACACCTGTAGTGGTGTAGGCCTCTATAACACATAACCTGACATCCTCATTAAGTACAAGTCTGATGTGCAGTATGGTGTCTAGTGTATTACACCTGTAGTGGTGTAGGCCTCTATAACACATAACCTGACATCCTCATTAAGTACAAGCCTGATGTGCAGTATGGTGTCTAGTGTATTACACCTGTAGTGGTGTAGGCCTCTATAACACATAACCTGACATCCTCATTAAGTACAAGCCTGATGTGCAGTATGGTGTCTAGTGTATTACCACCTGTAGTGGTGTAGGCCTCTATAACACATAACCTGACATCCTCATTAAGTACAAGTCTGATGTGCAGTATGGTGTCTAGTGTATTACACCTGTAGTGGTGTAGGCCTCTATAACACATAACCTGACATCCTCATTAAGTACAAGCCTGATGTGCAGTATGGTGTCTAGTGTATTACACCTGTAGTGGTGTAGGCCTCTATAACACATAACCTGACATCCTCATTAAGTACAAGCCTGATGTGCAGTATGGTGTCTAGTGTATTACACCTGTAGTGGTGTAGGCCTCTATAACACATAACCTGACATCCTCATTAAGTACAAGTCTGATGTGCAGTATGGTGTCTAGTGTATTACACCTGTAGTGGTGTAGGCCTCTATAACACATAACCTGACATCCTCATTAAGTACAAGCCTGATGTGCAGTATGGTGTCTAGTGTATTACCACCTGTAGTGGTGTAGGCCTCTATAACACATAACCTGACATCCTCATTAAGTACAAGTCTGATGTGCAGTATGGTGTCTAGTGTATTACACCTGTAGTGGTGTAGGCCTCTATAACACATAACCTGACATCCTCATTAAGTACAAGTCTGATGTGCAGTATGGTGTCTAGTGTATTACACCTGTAGTGGTGTAGGCCTCTATAACACATAACCTGACATCCTCATTAAGTACAAGCCTGATGTGCAGTATGGTGTCTAGTGTATTTACACCTGTAGTGGTGTAGGCCTCTATAACACATAACCTGACATCCTCATTAAGTACAAGTCTGATGTGCAGTATGGTGTCTAGTGTATTACCACCTGTAGTGGTGTAGGCCTCTATAACACATAACCTGACATCCTCATTAAGTACAAGCCTGATGTGCAGTATGGTGTCTAGTGTATTACACCTGTAGTGGTGTAGGCCTCTATAACACATAACCTGACATCCTCATTAAGTACAAGTCTGATGTGCAGTATGGTGTCTAGTGTATTACACCTGTAGTGGTGTAGGCCTCTATAACACATAACCTGACATCCTCATTAAGTACAAGCCTGATGTGCAGTATGGTGTCTAGTGTATTACACCTGTAGTGGTGTAGGCCTCTATAACACATAACCTGACATCCTCATTAAGTACAAGTCTGATGTGCAGTATGGTGTCTAGTGTATTACACCTGTAGTGGTGTAGGCCTCTATAACACATAACCTGACATCCTCATTAAGTACAAGTCTGATGTGCAGTATGGTGTCTAGTGTATTACACCTGTAGTGGTGTAGGCCTCTATAACACATAACCTGACATCCTCATTAAGTACAAGTCTGATGTGCAGTATGGTGTCTAGTGTATTACACCTGTAGTGGTGTAGGCCTCTATAACACATAACCTGACATCCTCATTAAGTACAAGTCTGATGTGCAGTATGGTGTCTAGTGTATTACACCTGTAGTGGTGTAGGCCTCTATAACACATAACCTGACATCCTCATTAAGTACAAGCCTGATGTGCAGTATGGTGTCTAGTGTATTACCACCTGTAGTGGTGTAGGCCTCTATAACACATAACCTGACATCCTCATTAAGTACAAGCCTGATGTGCAGTATGGTGTCTAGTGTATTACACCTGTAGTGGTGTAGGCCTCTATAACACATAACCTGACATCCTCATTAAGTACAAAGTCTGATGTGCAGTATGGTGTCTAGTGTATTACACCTGTAGTGGTGTAGGCCTCTATAACACATAACCTGACATCCTCATTAAGTACAAGTCTGATGTGCAGTATGGTGTCTAGTGTATTACACCTGTAGTGGTGTAGGCCTCTATAACACATAACCTGACATCCTCATTAAGTACAAGTCTGATGTGCAGTATGGTGTCTAGTGTATTACACCTGTAGTGGTGTAGGCCTCTATAACACATAACCTGACATCCTCATTAAGTACAAGTCTGATGTGCAGTATGGTGTCTAGTGTATTACACCTGTAGTGGTGTAGGCCTCTATAACACATAACCTGACATCCTCATTAAGTACAAGCCTGATGTGCAGTATGGTGTCTAGTGTATTACACCTGTAGTGGTGTAGGCCTCTATAACACATAACCTGACATCCTCATTAAGTACAAGTCTGATGTGCAGTATGGTGTCTAGTGTATTACACCTGTAGTGGTGTAGGCCTCTATAACACATAACCTGACATCCTCATTAAGTACAAGCCTGATGTGCAGTATGGTGTCTAGTGTATTACACCTGTAGTGGTGTAGGCCTCTATAACACATAACCTGACATCCTCATTAAGTACAAGCCTGATGTGCAGTATGGTGTCTAGTGTATTACACCTGTAGTGGTGTAGGCCTCTATAACACATAACCTGACATCCTCATTAAGTACAAGTCTGATGTGCAGTATGGTGTCTAGTGTATTACACCTGTAGTAGTGGTGTAGGCCTCTATAACACATAACCTGACATCCTCATTAAGTACAAGTCTGATGTGCAGTATGGTGTCTAGTGTATTACCACCTGTAGTGGTGTAGGCCTCTATAACACATAACCTGACATCCTCATTAAGTACAAGCCTGATGTGCAGTATGGTGTCTAGTGTATTACCACCTGTAGTGGTGTAGGCCTCTATAACACATAACCTGACATCCTCATTAAGTACAAGCCTGATGTGCAGTATGGTGTCTAGTGTATTACACCTGTAGTGGTGTAGGCCTCTATAACACATAACCTGACATCCTCATTAAGTACAAGTCTGATGTGCAGTATGGTGTCTAGTGTATTACCACCTGTAGTGGTGTAGACCTCTATAACACATAACCTGACATCCTCATTAAGTACAAGTCTGATGTGCAGTATGGTGTCTAGTGTATTACACCTGTAGTGGTGTAGGCCTCTATAACACATAACCTGACATCCTCATTAAGTACAAGTCTGATGTGCAGTATGGTGTCTAGTGTATTACACCTGTAGTGGTGTAGGCCTCTATAACACATAACCTGACATCCTCATTAAGTACAAGCCTGATGTGCAGTATGGTGTCCAGTGTATTACACCTGTAGTGGTGTAGGCCTCTATAACACATAACCTGACATCCTCATTAAGTACAAGCCTGATGTGCAGTATGGTGTCTAGTGTATTACACCTGTAGTGGTGTAGGCCTCTATAACACATAACCTGACATCCTCATTAAGTACAAGTCTGATGTGCAGTATGGTGTCAAGTGTATTACACCTGTAGTGGTGTAGGCCTCTATAACACATAACCTGACATCCTCATTAAGTACAAGTCTGATGTGCAGTATGGTGTCTAGTGTATTACCACCTGTAGTGGTGTAGGCCTCTATAACACATAACCTGACATCCTCATTAAGTACAAGTCTGATGTGCAGTATGGTGTCTAGTGTATTACCACCTGTAGTGGTGTAGGCCTCTATAACACATAACCTGACATCCTCATTAAGTACAAGTCTGATGTGCAGTATGGTGTCTAGTGTATTACACCTGTAGTGGTGTTGGCCTCTATAACACATAACCTGACATCCTCATTAAGTACAAGCCTGATGTGCAGTATGGTGTCTAGTGTATTACACCTGTAGTGGTGTAGGCCTCTATAACACATAACCTGACATCCTCATTAAGTACAAGTCTGATGTGCAGTATGGTGTCTAGTGTATTACCACCTGTAGTGGTGTAGGCCTCTATAACACATAACCTGACATCCTCATTAAGTACAAGTCTGATGTGCAGTATGGTGTCTAGTGTATTACACCTGTAGTGGTGTAGGCCTCTATAACACATAACCTGACATCCTCATTAAGTACAAGTCTGATGTGCAGTATGGTGTCTAGTGTATTACCACCTGTAGTGGTGTAGGCCTCTATAACATCTAACCTGACATCCTCATTAAGTACAAGTCTGATGTGCAGTATGGTGTCTAGTGTATTACACCTGTAGTGGTGTAGGCCTCTATAACACATAACCTGACATCCTCATTAAGTACAAGTCTGATGTGCAGTATGGTGTCTAGTGTATTACCACCTGTAGTGGTGTAGGCCTCTATAACACATAACCTGACATCCTCATTAAGTACAAGTCTGATGTGCAGTATGGTGTCTAGTGTATTACCACCTGTAGTGGTGTAGGCCTCTATAACACATAACCTGACATCCTCATTAAGTACAAGTCTGATGTGCAGTATGGTGTCTAGTGTATTACACCTGTAGTGGTGTAGGCCTCTATAACACATAACCTGACATCCTCATTAAGTACAAGTCTGATGTGCAGTATGGTGTCTAGTGTATTACCACCTGTAGTGGTGTAGGCCTCTATAACACATAACCTGACATCCTCATTAAGTACAAGCCTGATGTGCAGTATGGTGTCTAGTGTATTACACCTGTAGTGGTGTAGACCTCTATAACACATAACCTGACATCCTCATTAAGTACAAGTCTGATGTGCAGTATGGTGTCTAGTGTATTACCACCTGTAGTGGTGTAGGCCTCTATAACACTTAACCTGACATCCTCATTAAGTACAAGCCTGATGTGCAGTATGGTGTCTAGTGTATTACCACCTGTAGTGGTGTAGACCTCTATAACACATAACCTGACATCCTCATTAAGTACAAGCCTGATGTGCAGTATGGTGTCTAGTGTATTACAACCTGTAGTGGTGTAGGCCTCTATAACATCTAACCTGACATCCTCATTAAGTACAAGCCTGATGTGCAGTAAGATGTCCAGTGTATTACACCTGTAGTGGTGTAGACCTCTATAACACATAACCTGACATCCTCATTAAGTACAAGCCTGATGTGCAGTATGGTGTCTAGTGTATTACCACCTGTAGTGGTGTAGGCCTCTATAACACATAACCTGACATCCTCATTAAGTACAAGTCTGATGTGCAGTATGGTGTCTAGTGTATTACCACCCGTAGTGGTGTAGGCCTCTATAACACATAACCTGACATCCTCATTAAGTACAAGTCTGTTGTGCAGTATGGTGCCTAGTGTATTACCACCTGTAGTGGTGTAGGCCTCTATAACATCTAACCTGACATCCTCATTAAGTACAAGCCTGATGTGCAGTAAGATGTCCAGTGTATTACACCTGTAGTGGTGTAGGCCTCTATAACACATAACCTGACATCCTCATTAAGTACAAGTCTGATGTGCAGTATGGTGTCTAGTGTATTACCACCTGTAGTGGTGTAGGCCTCTATAACACATAACCTGACATCCTCATTAAGTACAAGTCTGATGTGCAGTATGGTGTCTAGTGTATTACAACCTGTAGTGGTGTAGGTCTCTATAACACATAACCTGACATCCTCATTAAGTACAAGTCTGATGTGCAGTATGGTGTCTAGTATATTACCACCTGTAGTGGTGTAGGTCTCTATAACACATAACCTGACATCTAATCCTCATTCCGAGTAATCATTGTTACACAATAAACGGCAAGTATGGCTCACACGTATATCTGCCACTTTCGGATCCCCTAAAATTGATGACCCGCTAACTCCCCAGAATAACAATTAAAAAAACGGAAATATCCGAAGATTTCCGAGTGTTACGAAGTTTTTCGAATGCATCTCAAAATACCGGTTTTCGATCAGCGTATCGCAATACGTATCGTTTTCATGTCTGAACCGGTAAACCGGTTATATTTCGCAGCCCTAGTTTTTTAACATGTAGAGTTAATGTATATAAAGTGCAAGGTTGTACGAGTTCATAAATGATGATAACCAGCTCCAGATATCTCATAATCTGTGCTTTACAAAGGTAACGTGAAGTTAATACGGTAGTTCTGTCCATGTTCCACATGCATTACAATACTAGCAGACTTAATCTAGGCAGTGGGCGTATTAAATCGACTTCAGGAACACGGACATATGACATGCTGTCTCTGTTTAACAAAGGAGGTTACTCTTGAACTTCGTCTGATCGTGGCATTAGCACGACACTAACAAAGTGTAAAGTTTTTTAGCTGTAATCATTAATTATTATTTCATAATAGGCATATCATTGTTGATTAAATGTCACGCTGGTGATTTGATTGGAACTCGTGTTTCTAAACATGGCATGATATTTGTCCTGTCACGGTTCTAATTGTTCCCAGTCGCCACAGGCCACACTTACTCACATTCTTGTGTAATACAACAATTAAACCGTCTGTGATTACTGTCCAAGTAGCGCTTGTAGGTGTGGGGAGAGAAATACCATTGTATATCACGGCTTGCCACTCCCTACAGCGACGGGAAGGTGGCGCATTAACCACTGACCTGCAGGGTATATGGTAGTGAGCCCTGCACCGAGCTTGTTGGAACCTGGCGTTGTCTCTTTGGACTGGAGAAGTTAAATAATTTATTTATGGAATTACTATTTTGGAAAGAAATTACGAAAAAATACACAATTCAAGATAAGCCTGCTCTGTACCAATATTTCCTAAAATTTTAACTACTCCAGGTGAAATGGTGACACAACTCAGATGGACGTTGACATCTATCACTGATTGGCAGTGTAGGAAGTCCTTTTGGACTTCAAGGGGGTTGAGTCAAAATTCGGAAACTCAATTCTAACCCCCGAGCTTCACGGGTCCGACTCTAACTGATGCTAAATCACAGACCCAGAGGTCTGATCAAAACAGTCGCTTCACAGCCTAAACCTATAGATAATACATCTCTCTCAGCCAACGTTCATCTATACATGACTGTGTGTATGTATACGAATTGAAACATGCAGAAACATATTATTACGGTATTCAAGATAAGTGTCAAAATACATTTCCGGGAGATATCACAATAAATTATTACTGAAATGAGTAATCTGATTATTCCCTTTAATCTTGCGAATCCTAGTAGCGTATTGATAGATTATATTTTCTGTTTTAACAGAGATGTGTTATGCTTGTGGAAGAGTTTTGGGGTTTGGGGTTTTGTCACTTGAAATAATGTGGAGTTACTTATCATGGTAGAATGGAAATATACATACCGTTTAAGATGGAATTAGAACTGGTCTTCAGTAACCCATGCTTGTCGTAAAAGGCGACTGAAGGGATTGGGTGGTCAGGCTCGCTGACTTAGTCGACACGTGTCATCGGTTCCGTAGATCGATCCTCATCGTGTTGATCACTGGATTGTCTGGTCCAGATTCGATTATTTACAGACCGCCGCCATATAGCTGGAATATTGCCGAGTGCGGCGTAAAACTAAACGCACTCACTGTGTGTATTGAGGAGTCCAGTATTGGTACGTGTCTCTACATTGCCTGTATCCAACTATAGTGTTACTCCACACATACCCGTCAAGCCCCTGACTCAGGGGGTGCTGAAACTGTGTAGTATAATGTGCACAAGAATATAATGATGACTGTGTGTCCTTTATACTGTCGAACAGTCCTCCATATAATTACACCAGTTGTAATACACCCTCTCTCAAGTGTACACACATCACCCCGTGTAGAGGTGTGGGTACAACTTCATTGCGATTGGTTACCCGTGAATGCCCGGGTTGGAATGTGCCTTCACTAACCCATGCTTGTCGTAAGAGGGACTAACGGGATCAGGTGGTCAGGCTCGCTGACTTGGTTAACTGACACATGTCATCATATCCCAATTGCGTAGACTGATGCTCATGATGTTGGTCACTGGATTGTCTGGTACAGACTATTATTTACAGACCGCCTCCACATAGTTCGAATATTGTTGTGTGGCGTAAAACTAAACTCACTCACTCATAGTGATTGCTGCTTTATGACGTAACCCACATTGTACACGACCACGTGGTCTCGGAGTGAGTTTGGCATTGAGACTGCTTCATTAAGCCAAGCTCCCAACTCTGATATGTTTTGTGTGCTTCTCGTATGTTACAGCACCCCATGACGTAACTAACCCATCAACATTCACCGAGTATAATTATTGAGTGTAATGACCTTTTGTTGGCTTATATACATGCAGTATGTGATACAGTTCGAACATTCCAATAGGGTTAGTTTCAGTAAGATGGTTACAGATTTGTGTCAAACATGTAGAACATATATGCATGTGTGTGCGTGTCTTTTTAGCACAAGAGTACACATTACAGAAGAGTGAGTGGGTGATGTTTGACGCCGCTTCTAGCAATATTACAGCAAGATCATGGCGGGGAACACCAGAAATAGGCTTCATACACTGTACCCATGAGGTCAATCGAACCCAGGTCTTTGGTGTGACGAGCGAACGCTTTAACCACTAGGCTACCCCCTGAGTGAGTGTGCACAGGTCTGCTTAAAGGCTGCACTTGATTATTCCCTTTGTCTTCTGGTGAACATAACTATAGGTTAGAGTTAAGTTATCGGGTTATGCAGTGTTTTCAGTTACTTTCTCTACTAATGAAATTTATTGGAAAATCATTCAACTTGTAACATTTATCGTGTTGGCTATTAGTTCTCATACTCTAATCGTTTATCCACAGCTGTATATAAAAACATCGTGTTTTGTATAGATTTAGTGTGTGATTAGTGTGGCGGTCTGGCAATAGGTAAACCGCCCGTTGTTCTGTGTTTTCTGGTAGCGACAGTCGGTGGGTGTGGTCATACTGCCGTGGTGCCACCAACAGGGTGGAAATGGTCTGATTGTTGGTAACCCGTGCCATTTTAAGAGCATGTCGAACTCGGTTAAGGAAGAATCGAGAGGCGTCCAGTACCATTGGTTACGGAAATATGTGATTG
Organism: Haliotis rubra; assembly: GCF_003918875.1. NCBI lineage: Eukaryota > Metazoa > Mollusca > Gastropoda > Lepetellida > Haliotidae > Haliotis > Haliotis rubra. The sequence goes on from NW_025765417.1 coordinate 20,368, forward strand.
GTGAGAAATGTCGTCTTTAGGCTAGAGGAAAGTACCAGTGGATACAGAGGCAGTATTGTTTCGGAATGATGCTTATTCTGACCAATAGGTGGGTTGAGGATTGTGCAGAATCATAAATACATCTTTGTAATGAGCCAGTGAAGGGACTGAGTGAGTCTGTACAGTGCTTCAGTAACACCACGGTGTCTGGTTAACGTGGGAGCAACACCCGGTGTGAAGCAGACGCGGGAGTTTACAGCTTTGGTGGCTACACACTGAGAACCAAGGTGGCAGCCAATCTGGTATTTAACCCACCGTGTATTCATAGGTGTCAGGTAGGCTAAAGGGGCGTAACTCTGTCAACCAAACTGCCTGCCGCAAACGGCTGGGCCACCCGTACAGACAGTGCCGATGGTGTATCCCCGTCGCCCTGTGGTCTCGTGGAGGACAAGTCAGTTTCCTCTTCAAATATCATACACGTAACGAAATAAGTAGGGCTGTGTATTGGCAAATAAATTTAATTGCAAAATATTGCGACTGATGTGCCCGTATAAACTGACAAATAGTCTCTGAAATGAACATACTTTACAGAAAAAAACAGTTCATAATAAAACAAAACATAATAAAGAAAATTAGCCCCGAGACTTTGGAAATCTAGACTTGCATGGGCTTTCTTGGCTATGTTTGTTTCAGGGTCTGTATGACAGACTAGTGCCCGTATTGCGATTCGTGTTGTGATATACATGTATTTGGAACTTGAGTAGTTGACAGTGATTGATACTAATTGTGTATATCAATCCTATCAATGGTTCTGATAAAAGCGATCTCAAAATAAGATAGCAGAGTCTTGGATTCTGTTTTCTCTTTTTATACACTTTATAGCATTACAGTATACACTATACGCTCTATAGTATTACAGTATACACTCTATAGTATTACAGTATACACTCTATAGTATTACAGTATACGCTCTATAGTATTACAGTATACACTCTATAGTATTACAGTATACGCTCTATAGTATTACAGTATACGCTCTATAGTATTACAGTATACACTCTATAGTATTACAGTATACAGTATACGCTCTATAGTATTACAGTATACGCTCTATAGTATTACAGTATACACTCTATAGTATTACAGTATACGCTCTATAGTATTACAGTATACACTCTATAGTATTACAGTATACGCTCTATAGTATTACAGTATACGCTCTATAGTATTACAGTATACGCTACACTCTATAGTATTACAGTATACACTCCTATAGTATTATAGTATACGCTCTATAGTATTACAGTATACGCTCTATAGTATTACAGTATACAGCTCTATAGTATTACAGTATACACTCTATAGTATTACAGTATACGCTCTATAGTATTACAGTATAGCGCTCTATAGTGACAATTACAGTATACACTCTATAGTCGTATTACAGTATACACTCTATAGTATTACAGTATACGCTCTATAGTATTACAGTATACACTCTATAGTATTGCAGTATACACTCTATAGTATTACAGTATACACTCTATAGCTTTTCAGTATACACTCTATAGTATTACAGTATACGTTCTATAGTATTACAGTATACACTCTATAGTATTGCAGTATACACTCTATAGTAATACAACACGCCGTTTTGTCGTTGAATAACGAAGGAAAAGATTTGTTGTGAATATGAATGAAAGTCTGTGTAGATTTTAATTTAAATCAGAAAGATAATCGCAAAAACGTCATATGTGTTCTTTATCCAATATACCGGTTTTCGGGAAAATGACTGCAATACGTATCGTTGAAAAGCGTATTGCGATATATCGGTTTACCGGTAATACCGTGCAGCCCTAGAAATAAGCTGGAATAGTACCCGTAGTACCAACTAGTAGTCACGTGACCAGCCACTAGTCCAATCACAAGTCAGTGAAGTCTAAACTTCACAAGCGACAAGTTATTCAGTAAAGCGACCAACAGCTGATGTTGATAGAGTTGCATATATATTGTAAATGCTAACGATGGAATCAAGGCATGGCAAACTAGAGCTCGATAGCACGATGAACAATCCACGCTATGGGGGTGCGATGTCGCACATTGTTAACAACCGTCTCCCGACTGGTCGACTCCTGTGTACAGTAGTACCGGTGACGTCATACCACGTTGTGGACGGTTTGGTCTGTGAAGAGATTTACTTGTTCCGATACTAGCTTCGTTTGGCAAATGTGTCTTAATGGATCATAGTGATTAATCTCGTTCTACGATGCACTGTTGTTTTCACACACCCACGTAAATAGTTTAATACGGGTGGTTGAGCTTTCTTTTTCGGAAACAGTTTGGCACGATGTTTAGCTAGCAAAGTGACGCGACAGGATTGTTAATCGGATTACATTTCTTTCAAATCTACGCGTTTTACTAAGAAAACGGCTCGGTTGTCAGATTATGTCTGAAGCGGAGCTCCGTATGGCAGGTCCCGCTAACTGAATCTATCAGCCAATCAGATTGGAGAAGTGTTGACCCCGTGACCTCAAGTATTACTCATGCAAATGGCGACTTCTCGTAGGCATTCATCTATGGACGGTTCGTGAAGACGACTGCGGGCTGATTCTCTTGCTTCGTCTGGTCTATTTTCATACCATATTTTCTTGGATTGTACATTTGTGTGTCTCATGTGATCAACATGGTTTCTCTCTGCCGGATTATATCGTTGTTGTGTGTCGGCGTGTGTGTGATAGCCTGTGCGCTTGCCTCAGCACCAACTCATAGACATCAGGGAAAAGAATGTGGACGGGTTCAACGCGAATTTTCACACAAAAAAATAGGCTCACATAATCTTGTACCCGATAACAAAGTACATGGTAAGTATGCAGAACAGTAACAAAAATCGCTACTATTCATTTTGTACCGCGAGACGAGCGTTCTATATTTGAGTTTCATTGCTTTTGTGAATGTGGCGATAGCGAAACCTCTTTTCTTTTTTGTCTCGCACAACATGCCGTAATACCAACGTGGAAAGGCTTGAGTTTCTTACGCACTAAATGGCCTAGATATTGCGTGATTTCAGATCATGAACGGTATTTGACTCAACCAAGTAACATCTATAGTTGAAACGTATTTTTGGTTTCAATATGTGGAAGAAATATCACTCGTTATCGTGAGTTTGACAGCTTTAAGACCGACATATGCTGGGCGTGCTGACTTTATCCCACATTTTACTATTACCTGCGCGTATAGATAATATAAATGTACAATTTTACTTAGTAGTAATTTGATTTTTATCCCTCACATAAAATGAAAAAGTATTGTTGTGGACATGATTCACAGAACATTGTTTCAAATAGCGGCAGGTTAGAACAATGTTATAAAAACATCGCGTCATAATAAAATTATACAATGTGCAAATGTGTGTAATAATACACAATGTATGTACTGGTTAGTGACTAGTAATGTATACAATTGTTATTAAAATATACGGCGATTGGATAAAATTGTGTGGTGAATTAATATACCCACGTATGATATATTATTATCATTCACATCTTCACAATGTATACACGTTACATCTTAATTTAAAATTCGATATCTTGTCATGATTTAGGTTATTGTCTATGAGGGGAAACACTCCAAAATACATAAAGCTTAGTTTGCCCATATACGTTTTTTTCTTGTCACAAATACTGCTTTCTTGTTTCTGAAAAATTTCTGTTCAAATGTTGTTTCAATATTTCTACAAGCTTCCTCGTACCTAGTTCTTTGAGGTTGGGAGTAGCTACGCCAAACAGCCAAAGTCCTTAAATTTTAACCAAAATTTGATTTCAGATTCAGGTGTGTCTGTATGTTTCAATGGTAAAGAACTTAAGCACCACAAATCGTGCTGCACGAAAGCTACAGAGGAGAAATATGTGAAGGCTGCAGAGAGATATTTAAAAGACAGTCTCCGATCAACCAATGCATATTTGAAGAAGCTGGTGATGGAGAGTTTGGCACGGTTTCAAGGTAAGATGGTGTAAACACATACTTTCACCTTTAGCACCCATATCTGGATATTTTTTAAAATACAATTTAGAAAATGGCACCTGGTTGTATTTTTAAAAAATGAAGTCAGAATGGAAAGACATTTGAAACAAGTACCTTCACCTGTCTGTTTTGTTAATGCTATTAGTATCAACACTTGCTGTTTCAGCATATATCACGGGGGCTCAGGCAATGCAGTATTTTGTCATTTTGGGGTTGAGATTCTTGGATAGAATTATTTTTGCTGTTGTTGTGAAGACACATTAAATGTAACTTACTGTACAGCCTGGCTATCTGTAACAACCACTGCCCAGAGTGGTCATCGTTCACAATATTAACATTGGCATCTTCACTTATTTTTGCTTATGTCAGCTTGTTTTGACAACGATGAGGATTGGCTGAATAGAGCTCCTAAGCTAGAACTAGTCTTTGGTATCAAGGTAAAACAGGAGATGACCAAATATTGAATAGAGACAGATTTGCGTCTGTAAACAAGCAATGTTTGTGCTAAGAAGGCCTCATATCCCCAGGGCTATCAATGGCCTTGTTGAAAGTTGCAACTTTGCTAACAAAATTACGCCCTGCCTTTTCCTACTCTGTGGTTTACCAGCCTTGTTGTGATGAATGCTGACTGTTGATCTTAGAGATTTTTTGATAAAATGATTTGTGTAGTCATTTTGTTTGAAGGGCATTGGATTGCTTTTGAAATGAATTACAATTTGCTTGGGCAAAACGTATAAACACAGTTGTTCATTTCAGGTCATGTCAATAGTGACATTACATGTCGACACGTGTGTAGTGTGGCAGTTCCACGGTCTATAGTGTACAGAGTCTTGTCATTACTGGTATTCTGTCATCCAATCTTGGCCAACTTAAAAAATTGTCAATAATTCTAAAAGGTATTGACTGGAAAGTGTTTGGCATGGATTTAAGAGATCCTTTATTGGATGCACAGACAGAAGTGTAACTAAAGTTGTTAATCTAATTTTTGAATGAGACATTGACAATCAAACATGTGTGACCGATATGTACAACACTCCATAAAGTGTTGATTTCAATTGTCCCGCATCAATAGTCGCGGCCACAGCTTTATGCCATTGTATGATAAGTTATCGATCTCACGACAGCTGTTGTCAAATGTCTATATGACGGTTTAGGTTGCATTTACACAGTAATTCTTCCTTGACATTGAAGCTCTCATACGACCATCACCAGTGTGCCACATTGCTTTTTGTGCTGCATGTATCACGTCCGACATTTCCACCTAGCTGACACTAAATGGTCCAATAACTTATTCAATGATGCCTTCGTCTGTTTCAAGAGAATATGGTATATTTCACTACTTGTATTAATAGTGTACACTGAGTTGAAGGATGTGAGGGTTTATGTTTCAAAGTCACATTAAGAGCATTAGAAATCATCAATTATGAATCTGACTATGTCAGCCTAACAAGGGTGTTAAAGTGTGGAATATTCCAGTTTGATTAATGAACGCGGAGGATGATCAGCAGGAGAACACCAGGAAGTGACTGTTTGTTTCCCATGTTGTAGTGAACAGCACTCTGGCGTCACCCAGTCCAAGCTGTGGAATGATAATCCCAGTAAAGTGAAAGTAGAAACTACTCATATGATTTTAAATAACAATTAACATTGACAGCGACAGAAAGGGTTTGTCAATAGTGAACAGCTCAGAACCTTGTAGCACTGATATTGACATCAGTGTTGTGGGATTGCACCTGATTTTATGGTGCTCGTCATCACCAATCCTACCTGTTGTAGAAGCTCCCCCCCCACCGATCACCTGACTCATAGCACTGCTGACTGATCTGTAGTGTATCAGTATTGATTGTAGGTACGGCACTGATAGTGCAGGTTGCAGCCAGTAAGTGTGTGGGAACCAACATCCCCATCAGTTGTACCAAGTACACCTGAACACAGCCAAACCCTCGTCAGTTTATACCGAGTACACCTGAACACAACCAAACCCTCGTCACTTCGTACCGAGTACACCTGAACACAACCAAACCATTGTCACTTTGTACCGAGTACACCTGAACACAACAAACCCTCGTCACTTTGTACTGAGTACACCTGAGCACAACCAAACCCCCGTCACTTCGTACCGAGTACACCTGAGCACAACCAAACCCTCGTCACTTCATACCGAGTACACCTGAGCACATTCAAACCCTCGTCACTTCATACTGAGTACACCTGAGCACAACCAAACCATCGTCAGCTCATACCGAGTACACCTGAACACAACCAAACCCTCGTAAATTCGTACACCGAGTACACCTGAACACACCCAACACCCTCGTCAGTTCATACCGAGTACACCTGAACACACCCAACATCCCCGTCAGTTCATACCAAGTACACCTGAACACACCCAACATCCCCGTCAGTTCATACCGAGTACACCTTAACACACCCAACATCCCCGTCAGTTCATACCGAGTACACCTTAACACACCCAACATCCCCGTCAGTTCATACCGAGTACACCTTAACACACCCAACATCCCCGTCAGTTCATACCGAGTACACCTTAACACACCCAACACCTGAACACAACCTCGCCAGTTCATACCGAGTACACCTTAACACAACCAACCCTCATCAGCTGACTGTCTCCTGTAAGTGTGTATTTCACGTAGGTTCCATTTAGATTTCATGTATTGATTGAAGGGATAGGTCCGGGAAGCTAGTTTTGTGATGGAATGTGTTGATGGGCATGTTCTTTGTCCAGTTCTTCTCTATAAACCCGTCAAGTAGCACTGAGCTCGCGGGAAATGTTTTGTATGTAGCAGAGCATGTATTTCCCATCATCCTGCTGTTCCAGTGGCACTAGTCCAACCAGGACGAGTTAAGAGGGGACTGACTTGTCTCTCTAACAGGATTTGCAAAGGCAACCCTGCCTTTGTCGATTACATTCATGTAGTATTTTTAGATCGGTGAACTTTTGAAATTTACCCTGATATGAATGCGTCACGTTTTTGTGGAGTTGTGTTTGCACAAGTGTACTTTGATGTGTTGCAACACTGACCAATTATGCCCCATTTGCTCCTGCTGTCTTCTCAGGAGGCTGTTTACCTACATGGCAGTTCCATGCCCGTGGCTTGTTGCCCCTCTGTTGTCCGTGTGTATAGAACAAGTGATACGTGCTGTATGCCTGTTTGCATCCATCTCTCACGCTCCTAGGACCGCAACTCTCAAGTGATAAACACTCGATGACCAGTGGTCAGCCAAGCTTTCAGGCTCTTGTGGTTGGTAGTGATACGCTTGCTCTTTCACTGACTATAGTGGTCGGTACAGCCACAGGGGATCTCTCACTGGCTATAGTGGTCGGTACAGTCACAGGGTCTCTCACTGGCTATAGTGGTCCGTACAGTCACAGGGTCTCTCACTGGCTATGGTGGTCGGTACAGTCACAGGATCTCTCACTGGCTATAGTGGTCGGTACAGTCACAGGGTCTCTCACTGGCTATAGTGGTGGGGGTACAGTCACAGGGTCTCTCACTGGCTATAGTGGTGGGGTACAGTCATGGGGTCTCTCACTGACTATAGTGGTCGGTACAGTCACAGGATCTCTCACTGGCTATGGTGGTCGGTACAGTCACAGGATCTCTCACTGGCTAAAGTGGTCGGTACAGCCACAGGGTCTCTCACTGGCTATAGTGGTCGGTACAGTCACAGGGGATCTCTCACTGGCTATGGTGGTCGGTACAGTCACAGGGGGTCTCTCACTGGCTATAGTGGTCGGTACAGTCACAGGGTCTCTCACTGGCTATAGTGGTGGGTACAGTCACAGGGTCTCTCACTGGCTATAGTGGTGCTCACAGGTACAGTCACAGGGATCTCTCTCACTGGCTATAGTGGTCGGTACAGTCACAGGGGATCTCTCACTGGCTATGGTGGTCGGTACAGTCACAGGGGATCTCTCACTGGCTATAGTGGTCGGTACAGTCACAGGGGATCTCTCACTGGCTATGGTGGTCGGTACAGTCACAGGGGATCTGTCACTGGCTATAGTGGTCGGTACAGCCACAGGGTCTCTCACTGGCTATAGTGGTCGGTACAGTCACAGGGTCTCTCACTGGCTATAGTGGTCGGTACAGTCACAGGGTCTCTCACTGGCTATAGTGGTCGGTACAGTCACAGGGTCTCTCACTGGCTATAGTGGTCGGTACAGTCACAGGGGTTCTCTTCCTGGCTCTAGTGGTCGGTACAGTCACAGGGTCTCTCACTGGCTATAGTGGTCGGTACAGTCACAGGGGATCTCTCACTGGCTATAGTGGTCGGTACAATCACAGGGGATCTCTCACTGGCTATAGTGGTCGGTACAGTCACAGGGTCTCTCACTGGCTATGGTGGTCGGTACAATCACAGGGGATCTCTCACTGACTATAGTGGTCGGTACAGTCACAGGGGATCTCTCACTGGCTATGGTGGTCGATACAGTCACAGGGGATCTCTCACTGACTATAGTGGTCGGTACAGTCACAGGGGATCTCTCACTGGCTATAGTGGTCGGTACAATCACAGGGGGTCTCTCACTGGCTATGGTGGTCGGTACAATCACAGGGGATCTCACTGGCTATAGTGGTCGGTACAGTCACAGGGGGTCTCTCACTGGCTATGGTGGTCGGTACAGTCACAGGGGATCTCTCACTGGCTATAGTGGTCGGTACAGTCACAGGGTCTCTCACTGGCTATAGTGGTCGGTACAGTCACAGGGGATCTCTCACTGGCTATAGTGGTCGGTACAGTCACAGGGGATCTCTCACTGGCTATAGTGGTCGGTACAGTCACAGGGGGGATCTCTCACTGGCTATGGTGGTCGGTACAGTCACACTGTCTGGGGATCTCTCACTGGCTATAGTGGTCGGTACAGTCACAGGGATCTCTCACTGACTATAGTGGTCGGTACAGTCACAGGGGATCTCTCACTGGCTATGGTGGTCGGTACAGTCACAGGGGATCTCTCACTGGCTATGGTGGTCGGTACAGTCACAGGGGATCTCTCACTGGCTATGGTGGTCGGTACAGTCACAGGGTCTCTCACTGGCTATGGTGGTCGGTACAGTCACAGGGGATCTCACTGGCTATGGTGGTCGGTTCTGTCATGGGGGATCTCTCACTGGTATAGTGGTCGGTACAGTCATGGGATCTCTCACTGGCTCTAATGGTCGGTACAGTCATGGGATCTCACTGGCTCTAATGGTTGATACTGTCACAGGGGATCTCTCACTGGCTCTAATGGTTGGTACTGTCACAGGGGATCTCTCACTGGCTCTAATGGTCGGTACAGTCACAGGTTATAAGATACAGGTTCTAGTGGTCATTATTATCACAGGTACCAGACTTTGTGTTACTAGTTGCAGAACCACTACCAACTTGTTGTATGGACATTCTGAATGTATTAAGAGACACTGACAACATTCTCTCTGGTTGAATGATGAGCATGATACGCTGAATGCTTTAAAAAACAAACTCATTCATCAATTTGAGTTTTTCCTTGGATTCCTTCATAGCCTTCTATTCTTGTGGTGCACAGGAACATTCTTCAAGTGGAATGAAATCAAGTGCACCTTTTTGCCAAAGTTTGGCCAAGGATTCGGGAGCCTCTACTCGTAGCGCTGGCCTTAATCCAACACCCAGCACACAGCCATTGATTGCCCAGGCAATTGGCTTTCAGATTGTATCAGTCGTGCCACTTTTTCTGTCTTTTCACATATATTTTACATCACAACTTTGCAACAGTGTCTTAGCAAATGTGAATTTTGAAAGTAGGTTTTAATCAGCTGATGGGATTACATTGGACATCCCTGCCAAGGAGGCAGCCTTGTTTTGTCCGATAGCGGGCGATCATTTGTCATCCGGAGTTGGGCCAAGACAGACTCCGTTAAAATACTGGGGGCGATCTATGCACCATTTACTTAACTCACCCTTGTGGAAATAATTCCTGCAAGATTGCCAATTTGGCGCCAAGTTTGTAGAATTTGAAAAAATTACGACATGTTTTTACTATTGCACAGGTTTTACATCTTTCACCCCTGAAGAAAATTGAAGTTGAGTTTGGACATTTTTTCAGTGAAATTGACGGTTATAGATTGATGTAACTACTGATTTGCTCCAGCAACCTGCAATAAATTTGAAGTTTAATCTTCTGAATTTGCTTCACATTCTGCTGTGTCAAGCCAGAGGGGTGATTGTGATTAATTATCAGGGGTGTTTGTGGAGACAGGTTTACTGCCTGCGCTGTGCTGTCTGCCACATACTTCCGCTAATCTCCGCTAATCTCCCCGACTCATGTTCAGGGATTACAAGATAACCCCTAGAAATGAGACCCTTGTCTTTTGTTGGAAAGCTGTGAAAATTAAGGGTTTCGGATTATGTTGGCCGCAAACAAGGGGACATCTGAGTTGATTGCTGTGGAAGTGGAGTGGTCATCTGTGGGTGCTTCAGTACACATTGAGGTGTGCCCTAATCCAGGCAGCCTTAAACTGTAATAAACAGTGAAAGAGAGAATTACCATCTTCTGTCCTTGTAGGGTGGATGTGGGGACACTTCCAGGGAACTTCCACTCCAGATCAGTTCCCACTTTTCATCTTTGGATTTTGACATTTTAATTGTAGGACGAGAAACATATGGTCAGTGATAAATACTTAGAAAACATCTGTGGAAAGAGCTTCTGTATAAATCAAAGGTGTCAAACATATTTTGTGTCCAGACAATAACATTAATTATTTAGTATAAGTACCTTTATGTTCGACTTTTTACGCTTTTCGAGGTACATTATCACGTTAATGTTCTGAACCTTTGACACAATGAGATTGTTGGTTTTGACTCAAATGTAACCTTAGGATAGCATCTCATCAACAGTTCTTCCACACATACCCAAACAAGCCTTTTCACAGGTGTAAACTCACACCTGTACAAGTGAACTATGTATATATACTGTTCAAGTGGCCAGTTGGAAGTGACCACTGACCATCAGAGTTGAAAGGGGCATCAAGTTAGTGTTAGGGACTTCTCAGTAGGTGTTGATTACAGCTTGCGTGGTGAGTGAAGGGTTTGCATTTCAACTCTTCACTTAATCACTGTCGATAGATGTACCTGAAATTCACACCTGACTGTCAACAAGGTTTTACAAGGCTTGTGTAAAGAGCTCACATACGGCCAGTCTGTGCTTGTCGTCGGTGAGATTTACCTGAGTAGCCAGCGACCTGCTGACACAGCGAGGTCAGATATTGCATCAAGGCTATAGTTGGAACATTTGTCAGGTTGACGTCTCCCTTGCTGATCTGATTAACCGATGTTATGGAGAGCAAATATATAGTTCATTAAGTTAAATGGACTTTCCAGGAATACTATCCAATATTGGGTTCATTTTTATTCAATCATAATCTCTTTTTTTTCATATTTCTTATGTGTATCAGTAGCATCTGTGAAAGGTTAAACATTGAAGGATATAGCTGCAGGGACTAAACTGAGTCAAGACATAATGTACACATGAAATGATGTCTGTATTGTTAACATAAGTTGAGTTGGAATTGATACATTTTAATTCTGAAATGTGAAACATATTTGACTTGATACTTTGCAATATACAGTATACATTTAATAATCTTAGTTGCCATTACAGAAGTGTGGGTGTTGTCTTTGGCCATTTGATCAAGTTAATTTTAGTTTCAGTATTCACATGGAATATTAAATCTCTCCCCATAACTCTATGTGGTTCTTGTTACATTAGTTGTATTTGTGCTGATGTGATAGTGGCTTTAGAATATACTTTGACTTTACTGAAACTTGTGTACATTTTTAGATATAGCAGTAAATGGTTTCGGCCTGTGCCTACAACTGCCACTGTCTCTATGGTGTAGAAGTTGTAGTGTCGGTGAATGGTTTCGGCCTGTGCCTACAGCTGTCCTTGTCTCTATGGTATAGAAGTTGTAGTGTCGGTGAATGGTTTCGGCCTGTGCCTACAACTGTCCTTCTCTCTATGGTATGGAAGTTGTAGTGTCGGTGAATGGTTTCGGCCTGTGCCTACAGCTGTCGTTGTCTCTATGGTATAGAAGTTGTAGTGTCTGTGAATGGTTTCGGCCTGTGCCTACAACTGTCCTTGTCTCTATGGTATAGAAGTTGTAGTGTCGGTGAATGGTTTCGGCCTGTGCCTACAACTGTCATTTTCTTTATGGTATAGAAGTTGTAGTGTCGGTGAACGGTTTCGACCTGTGCCTACAACTGTCCTTGTCTCTATGGTATAGAAGTTGTAGTGTCGGTGAATGGTTTCGGCCTGTGCCTACAACTGTCCTTGTCTCTATGGTATAGAAGTTGTAGTGTCTGTGAATGGTTTCGGCCTGTGCCTACAACTGTCCTTGTCTCTATGGTATAGAAGTTGTAGTGTCGGTGAATGGTTTCGGCCTGTGCCTACAACTGTCCTTGTCTCTATGGTATAGAAGTTGTAGTGTCGGTGAATGGTTTCGGCCTGTGCCTACAACTGTCCTTGTCTCTATGGTATAGAAGTTGTAGTGTCGATGAATGGTTTCGGCCTGTGCCTACAACTGTCCTTGTCTCTATGGTATAGAAGTTGTAGTGTCGGTGAATGGTTTCGGCCTGTGCCTACAACTGTCGTTGTCTCTATGGTATAGAAGTTGTAGTGTCGGTAAATGGTTTCGACCTGTGCCTACAACTGTCCTTGTCTCTATGGTATAGAAGTTGTAGTGTCAGTGTTGGAAGAAACAAAACAGTTATTTGCAGATGGACATGTCAGACTTGTTGGAGGTGGACCTGTTGATGAGCTTGTGACTGAAATACAAAGTGGACAGTGTTGCCATTGCATGAAGATCTTCACATATGTAGGACAGCGAGTTCGCGGCAGGTACAAAGTGGACAGTGTATATATCATGTGAGGCATACATTACTAAGACGGGACTTCTAGCTGGTGCGGTCAGTCACACTGGTAGAACCACAGGATTAAGGGGTTTAGTACTCAGCTGATAATTGACCCATCCTTCCTCTAATGCACTTGGAGCAGCTTAAAGTCAGATAACCGTAATCTCCGAGCAGGTCGTACCAGGAGGAAGGTTAATGGTTTTATCCAAACTGTTTGATAGAAAATAAATTGCTTTCTGTGAAGAAGGTAGATTTAATTGTTAAGGGTCTGTTACACGTGAATCTTGAAAACATGCTTTTGTGGTGCTAAAGACCTCTTTAAGGTCTTCAGAAGATCACAGGGCTCATTTCTCCTGGCTGACTTAAACACTGTTGCTTTAATGTGACTAACTATATTTTAATCAAAGGATTTGAGGATCGTCATAGAGATTTGAGCATGGGTGTTAGTCATTCACAATGGCCGAATGGTTGAAGATTGGGGACGTTTTCAGCAATGATGAATAACCTCCTACACTTAATCACACTGACCAGTGGCTTCCTCTTAAATCAGCGGTCAAGTGTGATAATGTCACGCTTACACAATGCACACAAGTAGCTGGGGGGGCTTGCTGGACACCGACCGGGGCAAATCAGGAATTCAGGCTTTTCACTCATTGTTGTTCTGCCTTTGGCTTCAGATTGTACCTTTTTGCATGTTTAAAGGATCGTTATCACTAGGGGGTGGACGGTAGGCTCATTTCCCAATACTCTTTTATTCCGAACATCGGTGTCTTTGTGTGGGCAGGGTAACGTTGGTATGTCTGGCATTCATTGGCCATTCATGCTGGCCCACACAATGCGGGGTGAGTGGACACAGAGCTTGTGTGTCCAGACCCAGTGACAGTGTTCAACACTTACCTGTTAACACGCCAGAGCCATATCACGGGGATAGGTCTGGCCTTGGTGGACAACAGACATGTTTGACTGCAGATCTAAGTGTTGAGTCAATGCTGTGTACTGAGGAGACAACCGGCATCAGCGGCAATCTCAGGCTCAAGGACTCGCAACCATTTTTATCTGCATTTCCTCAGGCACTAAACTGCTAATTTTGTCCCACGTAATTAAATAAAGATTATGTTTTAGTTTCAACAAGGTATTTAGTGGAATTTTATGTGATTGTAGTTTGATGTATATATATGCATCATTGTCAGTAGGACTGATTTGTCATAGAATGGCTTATTTAGATGAAGGTAATTAATCATAGTCTCGAAAATCAACAGTGATTAGTACTTTATTGTATGTCAATATCTACATATCATTCTTTAGTTTAGGAAATATATATATACCTTACTTCATTAAATATTTGATAAATACTATGGACTGTTTTTTTAATGGTTAAATAGGGTTTGACATTATAAACTAATATATCTATGAATGAAAGAAATCTCTCTTTCCCCACCCTCACACCAATCTGCAGACACACATAATGGATGTCATTATTCCTATGATGTTGAAATATTAAGTAGAAATTTCGTGGTATGTTTGTAAAGTCACATAATACATTTACTCCCCTTGGGACTGCCCCCCACACAAATATTCAGAGTAAATAATGGAAAACCTCCCTGTCACTGAAGCTGCCTTATGGCCGCTGTAGGTGTCTGCTGGCCAGGCTGTACACCGTGCCCACAATCATGTGCCCGTGTTGTAAACCTGTCGAATGAAAACCTTCAAGTGGGTCGGAAGGGGCACGGAGAATAAAGTCGACTATCTTTACCAACTGGCTTGTGTAAATAGATTACTGGTTGGCTAACACACTTGAATAGATTCACCATACAGGTCTGTGTCAGGTGTGTGCTAGGTTTAAGGCTTGCGAGCCGTGAACAATGCTGTATAGCTATATACTGGGTTCACTCTCTCATAGCATATTGTGGCTGGGAGATGTGTCCGCTACGACGACCATACTTGCATACAGCCATACACCACTATCTGATGTAAGCGTGTCAGCAGTGAATATATCCTCTGTTGTTACCCTGAGTATTCAGAAGATTTGGTTGTAGTTTTTATGAGCGCTCACATCGTAAAATATTGAATAAGTCTTTGACGTTTTTGAAATGAACTCCATTTTGTTCCATTGTTGAATTCAAACTTTTATTTGATTGTAAATATGTCATGTATTCCTCCAATGTAAGTTCAGAAACTAGTTTGTCTAAAAATATGAGGTTGTTTTGACACAAACTGTTACAATGTTAACGGTGAGGAACATCAAATGTTTCTGAACCCAAATGTCTGTACGACATGTGATAGTTGATATGTTACGTACTTCTACTGAACCATGTTGTATCCAAGAACAGTTAGGGTCTTAGGTTTGAATCCCACATGCACCCTATTTAAATTATGTTTCTAGTTTTGTCTGCACCATTCACTGGTGTTTCACAATGATGGTAATTTCCAGGACATTGGTTACCTTCCACAGCAAGTTGGCGTGTTGGATAGACTCCGATAGTGGTCGAACCAGCCTTATTTACTTACTCTCTATACAAGATATTGTACATATTATGAGGTACTGTTGTAAGAAGTCAGTGTTACAGTGTCAAGTAGGCAGACGTCACTCACATAGCGAGTCTTTGTTGTAGCTTACACACTAATCTAAGACTAAGATCATTAAGTCCACAGATTTACCTCAATCGTGGAGTGGCTTACATAAACAGTTTGATAAAGGATTAACTAAAGTGGCTGGTTAATCCTTTGTGGATTACACAACCACCTAATTACAAGGTCTTTGATATTGACAAGAAAAGGCTGTCATGCTTGTTCAAACACTTTCTATCAATTAAGGCACAGAGCAGAAAACACTACTGTGATAATCTGATGTTGTAATGTGTTTGTTTAAGGGTTTAATCAATTAAAGTAAATCTCACGAGGAGAAAAGCTGTTACCATGGAGCTTGTCTGTTCTTAAGACCTTTTAGGGGCATCATTTTGGCAGGTATAATTCTCAATGTGTGTGGAGAACCAGCATGTAGGCCAGTGGAACCTTCACTGTTGGCCAGACATACTGGTGTGTGTTTGAAGTTGAAATCTGTCACTGTCAAAAGTTAAGAGCTGTTGTACAATAAATGTCTGTAACTTGTGAAATATTATTCGAATTTGGTAAAATGTTTGACATCATGAAAGAGTGCTTTTGTATAAATTGCAGTTTGAAGTTTCATCTTATGTTTTGTTCTTACTCGTGTGGACTTGATGAAGTTTTGGGTTTTGATTTCAAGCTGTACTCAAAACTGCTTTAGAAGTTTGGGTATTTTTTTTTTTATCTAAGTTGATCCAGTTACCAATATCATTACTTTTGTTTTGTCATTACGTTATCGACCACAGTTGCAGCTCATGCAAGTAGTTTTATCAGAGTAACTGGTACAAAAAATCCATGGGACTGTGTCATTAGGGCGTCCATTTGAAGAGCTGCACAAGTAACAACGCCTATTTCAGCTGGCTACAAATCCATACATTGATCAGCTGATCAGTAAATTTCTAATGGTGCTGATTAGCGATGGCTTGATTAGTAATATGTGTGGAGTTGGCATCTCGTGCCCTCCGCTCCTGTACGAGCTGGCCATGACAGGTATGTTGGCTGGAGTCAGCTCACCACCATACTGGTTGATTCATCCAAACTGAGGGTCACCAGCATACTGGTTGATTCAAGCAAGAAAATGGTATAAGTATCTATATCAAAACGTCACTATAATACAGTAAAGAAGTTGATCCTCCATAAAGCCTTGTCATTCCTGTTACTTACAACTTCGAGAATGCCTCTCAAATGGAGATTTCTATTGTCAGACTCATCAGCGGTGAAAACAAACACACTTGCCATTCTGATTTTATGTTTGTCCTAAACTAAAATTGATTTGAATTTGGAGTTTATTCTCTCAAAACATTTGTTGTCATGAAAATGATTGAACAAAGGTTGTGAATGCTGAGAAAGTGGTGTGGAAATTAGTAGTGCAGGTGAACGGTGTTATGTTACAAGTCCTATTATCTCCTGAAGAGAGGCAATTAAACAATGCTGCCTCCGCCTCCAACTTCTGTATTTGACTACCACTGAAGGAACACCCTCGCAAACACTCAAGGGCAGATAATTCTCATTCCCATTCCACAAGCTGTGATAGTATCTATCTATTTCATCCTCTGATACTGTGGCATACCATCTGTCAGGCATAGCCACACAATACAAGATGGAACCTTTGGTTATGTTAGAGATTCCCAGACTGGAGATGATGGAAGGGTTTTGGGGGGGAAGCTCGGTGGGGGAGAGGAAGTACGTGTCACGTATGTCTTTGTACTTGATTGCTTGAAGGAAATCCTACCAAACTGTTACTAAAGCTTGGCAAACATTTACTGATAGATTCCATAGTTTGGGCTCCTTGTTTCATTAAGATGGCCCCAACTCAGGATATGAGTACAGGTGCATGTGATGGATGGTTGTGTGGGGAGGGTGGTGGAAGAGTCTAGACATAATGGTATGCACTTAGAATGAAATTTGTTCAATTGTCTCACAGAAATATACAGTATTCACGATACAGAGTTGGCCACATTGTAGAAGGGTGTGTGTGAATATACAGTAGCCAGGCTTTAGATTGGCCATGTTGGACCATTCACCTGTCTCAGTATCTGACTGAGATGCTGACTTGCAGATCAACATTAGGAGTTAACAGTGCTACATTAAATATTAATGCAGACTGCTATAGATTAGGATGTGGAGTCTGATCTGATTGTCCAAACCTGTCAGTGGTTCTGTGTTTGTCAGGGAACATGCTGTTTCTGTTGGCAGGAATTTTTTCAGATATTAATGAATTATTTTGATAAGCATTCAGGGAAAAACATTATACTTTTAATCATCAGAACTTTGAGTCTGACAACAACTGCATTGTGTGTATCCTGGTGGGTTCAGACCAAGTTTACAGACAGGGTAATGCTGATTGTCTGTATAATGGTGGGTTCAGACCAAGTTTACAGACAGGGTAATGCTGATTGTCTGTATCCTGGTGGGTTCAGACCAAGTTTACAGACAGGGTAATGCTACAGACAGGGATTGTCTGTATCCTGGTGGGTTCAGACCTGAAGTCTTACAGACAGGGTAATGCTGATTGTGTCTGTATCCTGGTGGGTTCAGACCAAGTTTACAGACAGGGTAATGCTGATTGTGTCTGTATCCTGGTGGGTTCAGACCAAGTTTACAGACAGGGTAATGCTGATTGTCTGTATCCTGGTGGGTTCAGACCAAGTTTACAGACAGGGTAATGCTGATTGTCTGTATCCTGGTGGGTTCAGACCAAGTTTACAGACAGGGTAATGCTGATTGTCTGTATCCTGGTGGGTTCAGACCAAGTTTACAGACAGGGTAATGCTGATTGTCTGTATCCTGGTGGGTTCAGACCAAGTTTACAGACAGGGTAATGCTGATTGTGTGTATCCTGGGGGTTCAGACCAAGTTTACAGACAGGGTAATGCTGATTGTTGTTCAATCAATGCTGATAGTTGTTCCGTCTAATGCCTGTTCCACAATGCTGATACAACAGAAGAAATGTTATACTTAATGGTATCTCAGTATTTATTATACAAATGTTTAAAAAATAAAATAACATAAAACTGATACTTCCAACACAACAAGTATTTATGGATGTTTAACATATCACATGTTTAAAGGAAATGATAAGAAGTGTATTGTTTCAGCCTTGCAGACCAGCTTCAAGTTTTACCCGAATATATATCTGTCATGGTATTATTTCAGCCTTGTAGACCAGCTTCAAGTTTTGCTGAATATATCTGTCTGTCAGGAATTGAAGTGTCTGAATATATATCTGTCAGGAATTGAAGTGTTGGGGTATTGTTTCAGCCCTTGTAGACCAGCTTTAAATATTTACATGAACTAGTGTTGGGGTATTGTTTCAGCCTTGTAGACCAGCTTCAAGTTTTACCAGATATATATCTGTCATGAATTGTGTTGTTTCAGCCTTGTAGACCAGTTTTGTCCAACATTAAGATGAGTCCCAGTTTACCGTTTTTTCCTGAATTATTCCACTTCAACAAGGACCCTTGTATTTTCAAAATATATTACGAACACTCCCGGCCACACAAGGGTTAACCATGAAGTATGTTCACAAAACAAATTGTCAGGATACACTACTGGATGGCAAATTTGCTGATGGCCTTTGCTGATAGACATTTTCCATTGTTTTGTTGGGGTAATGTTACCGTGGCAACTGATCCGGTTCCAGTGGCCCTAGTCCCAGCGTCATGGAGGGAATGCTTGTGCTGGGGAAATGTTGGGGGGATTCAGGCATTATTATCATAACATCGCCCTGTGCCACGGATATTCTCGGGTATAAGTGTTGCTAGAAAATTGCAATGTGTATCTGATAAGAAGGTTGTTTATGTGGAGGTGGGGAAAGAATTCAACACTTTTTCCAATGTCAAATACCAAATTGTTTGGTTGACAATTATATGAGGATTAAAGAGATATTAATAATTTGTTATCTATATATATATATCTATGTATATATATATGTATATATATATATATATATATGTCTGAAAATGTAAATAATTTAGATTGTTAGGATGTATAATAAGAATGATGTGTTTGGAATTTAGCAAGGATGAGGATGGCGAAACATGCTCCCATACTTTCTGAAGTGCCTACCTACTTCAACAGAAGTGAATTACATATGAAATATTTCCTGTTCACTCCTGTTTCAGGAGAGTCATGCAGCCAAGCCTCTCTTATGAATGGAGTAATAGTAGGTTGTCTATTTTACTGGATGTTAACCTAATTTCATTGTTGGTGCCCCCACTGTTCCCCTCAAGCACACATGTGACACATGGTGGCGAGCAGGCAGGAACGTCACTTATTTCAAAGTGTGTATGTGTAATTCATGTTCATTTCATATGGAAACATGAAACATCTGACACGAACAGGAAACACTCGGCACTCCAAATATACAGTCCATTATCTACTGTGTATTGTTTGTCAAATTAATCACATTGTGGTTTACGCTGGGGCTGGTTTAAAAGAATATGCCAGTGGTGTTTTGCTGTGTGACATGACATCCGTTTATCGCACACCACCATTTGACGTGATATGTCATAGTGAAATGAACTTCATTTTTTCCTGTCCTAAAACTGATCCTTGAGAGGACAACATCAGACAGTTTCAGTGTATTCATGACTCACGTCAGTGTTAAGAAGGTCTTGGAAGATTTTATTCGAGCATGTGCCCAGATCAATTCTTTCATGTTCAGCTTTGAAGTGTCTTCAAAACACTAGCATTATTTTGTGTGGACGTTAATTGGTTATGAACAAGAGATATGTTTTTGCATGTGGAAGTTGCCATTTACTGACACGATGCTGTGCTGGAAGTTCATCTGTTCTAATAACAGGGAAGGATCTGCTGATTACTGGATTTCATTCAGTAATAATTGACTCGCCATGTTTTGTTGTAATGTTAATAAAGTTATATTTATTATTGGCGGTATTGTTGAGTCATGTCAGACATAGGCTGTGCAGGAGTGTGTGTGGTCTGTATGGCTGTGATAGGGCAGGAGTGTGTGCATCTGTGTGTGCATGCATCTGTGTGTGTGTACATGTCTGTATGTGTGTATGCATGTGTGTGTGTATGTGTGTGTGTGTACATTTGTATGTGCATCATTGTGTTTGTGTGTGTGGAGGGGAAATACTGTATGAGAACTTAGTGGGAAATTGATCTATTTTGGGTTTCTAAATAGGAAGTATCAGTTAGACAGTATCTAACATTACATCTTGAAGCATTGTTCATTCAGTCTTTTCTTCTGGAAATTAATGTGATAACCTACAAACAACAAAATGGTGTGAGTTTCCTGCTGTCAGTGAAGGACCACAAACTGTAATGTATGGTGATGTTACAAGCTATTCACAAATCTAGTGCCATAATGGATGTATATTTCAGGACGTTATGACAGATATCAGCCTGCCTGGTAGCTATATCTGTAGGCTACATCCCCCCCACGCCACATGTTTCCTAACACCAGCCCTGACTGGTGAATGAGCTTGTGCTCCAGGCCATGGGGTCAGGTGTATAAAGACACACCGATAGCGACAAACTGCACATGCTGTAGCTGGCTTGTCACTACAGCTGTACGTTGCTCTGAAATAGACAGGATTCAGGTAGATGTATGTTTCAGTGAAATGTATGACTGTCTTCATCATGACATTTCTATTTTTGTTGCTGCTTCAGCTTCTAACATTATGAAGATGGATGTGGTTGTTCTGTCGACTTCCTTGTGTTTAAACATGTCCACTACCTATGTACACAGTGGTCAGTGTTTTAGTATACAAGTAATGTTCTAGTTCTGTCTGAAAACTACCAGTTTGTATTCACATTTCTTATTGACATGACCTAGTAGACAGGACAGTTTACATGGTGTTTCTAGTCAGCCAAACCTGTCTCCCAATCAAGGCCTTCTGTCATTGACCTCCATAAAGAGATTAATTTATGGGATATTGTTGAATGAGTATGAGATTGTTGATTACACACCTCAGGCCCATCTCTCCATGCCAGAATCCCATAACTTTGCTAATTGTCAGCCATTCATTGTGTGTCTGGTAGCCAGTGTTTACACATGTGGGGATTTAGATCAGCGTTTTCTAAGCATCCTTGGTTTCAGCCATCTGGACGTGGGGGAGGGGGACAGAGGGTGCTGGTTCAGATAGAACCTGTCATCTTCTGTTTATCTTCTGTTTGCATTAGAAATCAGAGATTGTTTGGTCCTTGGGGGTTACTATGATTGAGCTAATTTCCACAGTGAAATCACAGACTTAGAGGACCACAAGATTTTTTTCAGTGTTCTGGGTTTTGAAAAACAAACAGATGAAAGGATTTTAAAAATATCTTCTTTTTTTTGAAGTATGATAGACATGGTAGCTTTTTAAATCTCTTTGTGTTACACCATTTGTAGTTCTTGTGGATTTATGTCAACCTTCTGGGCTTGTCTATTTCTTTTTCGTATATTTTCTGAGAGAACTTTAATGAAGAAATGCACATATTCCTCGCAGTGTTCTGGCTGTAGAAACTATAGGGTTGTACTATAATCGGGCAATATTTTACAGTGCATTTGTAAGGTGATTGTTGCATTTATTGACAAAGCATGACAGGCCATGAATAAATCTTTTGAAAAGTCAATATTTTCATTGCTCACCACTTCCTAGTGTCCCTGTCCCAGATTACATTCGGCTGAATATAGGTCAGTGATGGCTTGTGGGAAGTGCTTGACTGGGACAGGGTTTACCTGGGTGGGTGATAGGTTGCAGGATGACTTAATTATACAGAGGGTTTACCTAGGTGGGTGATAGGTTGCAGGATGACTTAATTATACAGAGGGTTAACCTAGGTGGGTGGTAGGTTGCAGGATGACTTAATTATACAGAGGGTTTACCTTGGTTGGTGATAGGTTGAAGGGATGACTTAATTATACAGAGGGTTTACCTTGGTGGGTGATAGGTTGCAGGATGACTTAATTATACAGAGGGTTTACCTAGGTGGGTGGTAGGTTGCAGGGATGACTTAATTATACAGAGGGTTTACCTTGGTGGGTGATAGGTTGCAGGGATGACTTAATTATACAGAGGGTTTACCTTGGTTGGTGATAGGTTGAAGGGATGACTTAATTATACAGAGCGTTTACCTAGGTGGGTGATAGGTTGCAGGATGACTTAAGTATACAGAGGGTTTACCTAGGTGGGTTGTAGGTTGCAGGATGACTTAATTATACAGAGGGTTTACCTAGGTGGGTGGTAGGTTGCAGGATGACTTAATTATACAGAGGGTTTACCTAGGTGGGTGGTAGGTTGCAGGATGACTTGATTATACAGAGGGTTTACCTAGGTGAGTGGTAGGATGCAGGATGACACTGGGCTCCCGAACCATCTGGTTCCCAGTTACAGGATGAAGGAGAAGAAGGGCAGGGGAGGGAGTGAAGGGGGATGGAATGAAGAGGGGGACGGGTAATGTGGACAATAGACGTTGGGCTTGGCTGATGTTTGTTATAGTGTTAGAGTGAACGGTTGAGTTAGTTTTAATAATTGTTGTCAGCTTGTACAGTTTCAATTGGAGTCTTCACAAGTACTTGAAATATTTAACACTCGTTTCCATGAATGAGCACTGATCTAGCTTCAATGATATATTAATGTAGTTAAGCGGTGCTTTTTACATCCATGCATTTGTAATTGAGATAAAAAAATTCTATCATGGCCATTTTGCATATAAATATTTTGACATAGAATAGGCTGTTTGTTCAGGAGGGTATTTTGATGGAGACTATAGTGCCGTGTGACAGCAGGCTGCTTCCATTACAGGGATATAGTGATGAAAGCAGGGGACTTTTCCTTGACATACACAAGTGTTGAAGTAATACATCACTGACTCCAGCCGCTCTTGTCCCCTGGCGCCTGTGACTGACGGATATTAACATAAGTGTGTGTTTAGTGACATACACATGCTATTTATGTGTCCGGACAGCTGTAGAGGAACAGCTGTATGCATTGTGCTGCTGTTTGACCACAGGAATCGCTGCTACAGTCTGTCTAAGGTCAATTCAATCCCTGCCCGCCTCGCCCATAAACTACATTGTGGGACATTGTGTGCTGAGTAAGTCTGCAGTGGTTCTGAATGAGCACCAGACAAAACACCTCCCATTTATGTGGTGGGTATCGCTGTCATGTCCATGGTGTTATTGACGTCGCTGCTATTGATGACTACGTCGCTGCTATTGATGACGGGTCTGTAAAGAATGCAGGTGGGGAAGTAATGGACAGCCTATGCTGGGTATGAATACTGGATAGCCCCATGGAGATGACGCGGTAATGTGTGGGTTTACAGGCCACAAGCGTGCCTCTTGTCATCAATGGAGAGTACACAGGGATAGGAGAGGACTCAGAATTGGGGACGACAAGGGTACAGAATTGGGAGGGGAGGTACATAACAAGGGTACAGAACATGTGGGGGAGGACAAGGTACATAACATGGGGGGAGGACAATGTACATAACATTGGGGGAGGACAAGGTACATAGCATGTGGGGGAGGACAGGTACATAACATGTGGGGGAGGACAAGGTACATAACAGAACAACATGGGGGGGACAAGGGTACAGAACATGTGGGGGAGGACAAGGGTACAGAATGTGGGAGGAGAGGACAAGGTACATAACATGTGGGGGGAAGAAGGGTACAGAACATGGAGGGGGGAGCACAAGGCAACCCGGAACATGTGGGAGGGGAGGACGATGGTACAGAACATGGTGGGGGTTGGGTGGGGAGGGCACAATGGGAGGGGAGGACAAAGGGTACAGGAGGGAACAGGGAACAGAACATCTGAGAGGGGAGGACAAGGGGTACATAATGTGGGGAGGACAAGGAACAGAACATCTGGAGAGGGGAGGCCAAGGGTACAGAACATGGTGGGGGCTGGGTGGGGACAAGGGTACATAATGTGGGAGGGGAGGACAAAGGGTACAGGAGGGGGGAACAGGGAACAGAACATCTGAGAGGGGGAGGACAAGGGTACATAACATGGGGGGAGGACAAGGAACAACATCTGGGAGGGGGAGGACAAGGGTACAGAACATGCCGGGGGGAGGGGGATGAGCACCTATGGCTGAAGGAAGGTTACTCTAATGTGTGAGGGGAAC
Organism: Haliotis rubra; assembly: GCF_003918875.1. Taxonomy (NCBI): domain Eukaryota; kingdom Metazoa; phylum Mollusca; class Gastropoda; order Lepetellida; family Haliotidae; genus Haliotis; species Haliotis rubra. The sequence goes on from NW_025765417.1 coordinate 44,956, forward strand.
ACAGGAGTTGTTGTACACAGGTTTCTGATCACAGCTATTACTGCTGGGGCCAGTTGTTGATGGGGCAGTACCTCATCTCACTGCCAGCAGGAGGTCTCTGACCTCGAGCTCATGGAGGTGGAGGTCATTAAACGTGTTATACTCTGTCCACAGAGTAATTAGATCTATTACCCAGTGGTGTTTAGGAGCAACTGAACGGAAGGAGGCCTCAATTCAGGTGTGGGTGGTAAAGTCTCTGGACACAGTCACCTGGAACAATCTCAATGGTCAAGGCTGGGTCCACCTGATAGGTCCACGATTAGTGGTGGGTGGTAAAAGCCAGATCAGTGGACACGGTCACCTAACCAGGAGTGGCCACTGGTCAAGGGCTTGGTCACCTGGGTAAGGTAATGATTAGAGGTTTGGGGGAGGTGTGGTGGGGAAGGGGTCAGGAGCTAAGGCCTGCTCTCCCAGGCGAAGAGGCTGGTTGAGGACAGGAATGTGAGATATTGTCCTTCCACATGGCCGACCATCTGTTGTTCTTGACTTGGTGGACATATTGGCTGTCACCTGCTTCCTGTTTCTGACATGTCCAAATCAAACACCTCACTTCCCGCAAATTGATCTTGTTTTCATCTTAATTCATGAGGGTTGAGAGCAGCTTTGGGATCACCATGTTTATTCTTGGACAAAATGTGCTGATACTGTTGTATCACAATTGTTCTGCTGCCTGACAATCAGTTGCTGCTACTTGTCATTATTATTGCTGAGTCATTAATTGTGCCTGTCTTCTATTTCTGCCCATCACAAATAAAAGGTGTAGATATTGGGTTCATTGTGTTTATTAGAGATAATTGTTGGTAAAAGACAAGTTACAATAAAATGTCACCATTTTGAGGTTTTGACAAAAGCTACAAATGTAGTGAAAACATAAACACGTGTAGGGTCAGGTGCTCCAGATTTGAGTGGGATGGGGAACTGGAAACATTTTCTGTTGGTGTTATAGCCAGGTGTGTTGTACATGTGTTGTCTAGTGTATAAGTATGGTGATCCATCTTGGCACAATGATAATGTAGAATCAGAACTTGTTCTACTTGGATGTGACAGACAAGGTTTATTGACTGACCGGCAGATTGACAGTTGATGTCTGTCCTCCTGACTTGAACACGCCCCCTGTGAGTGTTATGTGTTAACACACACTGTTAGGGGATACTTGGCATTCACAACTTACCATTATCAACCTCCCTGCTACAGAAGACACAATGAGAACCCTCCCTGTTCCAACGGCAGCTTACAGATGCAGATATATTTCGCTCCTGGGAAAATGAACTGTTGGAGATTCGATACCTGACACGAAATCAGCAGAATTAAAGTCAAGTCTGTCCATGACAAGATGCACTAGTCACATAGTTAGAGAATGATTTAAGTCAATTTCTTCTAAATGATTACAACTGTAAATTATACACTGGAGCTTAGAATGTTATCACACTGAAATGTGAAAGTAATGTGACTTCCATTTGGATTGAGGGAGTTTGACATGTGCACCAAGTCAGGGTTGTTTGAGAGGGTGAGAGGCTGTGTCGGACACCACCTGTGTAATGGGATGTTATCACGCACTGAAATGTACCACACTCATCAGCACTTGGTCTCCTTCCACATTGGGGAAATATTGCAATTAACAACAGTGAAATCCAGACCATGTACTTAGCATGTAGCCGTTGAAGTAAACGTGACAAGTAGATTGTAATGGTCTGCTTAATCTATTCACTGGCTTGCTTGGCATTCATTCCTCTATTCTCCCATCACTCACTCCACGTCACAGGTGGTGTAATTACTATGGTAACAGATGACAAATGATGGACAGGAGGTCCACAGTGACAGCAGTGTCATCCTTCATCTTCGTCTTCAGCTCTGATCTGATGCTGACCACATGGCCCCGCACAGCTCTGACCGCAGTGTTCCCCGTATCAGGTGTCTGGCTCTTGTCACTATCGGGCAATTATTGGTCTTCCTGAGCTGGTCATAAATATGCTGTTTCCTTGTACATAAGTACATACACAAACATGGTGTGTTGTCAAACATAAATACATATCATAAACATGGTGTTTTTTCCAACTTAAGTACTTCTCACAAACATGGTGTATTGTCAAACACATGTCAAACATTAATACCTTTTTCAAAGTTCTTGTGCATCTTAAACAAGTTTTTTTTGGTGTCAAGCACGTTTCTTCACACCTGGCAGCAGGAAGTGTCGGATCTGAAGTATTTATGGTCATGAAGTTTCTTACTCAAAAGAAAATCTCGAAAAGAACTCATTTGGAGTTCATATTTTTTATTTTAAACAGTCATTTTGTGCTTTGTGTTTCCTAATGTATTTTTCAAAATATTTTGACTCTTTGCCCCATTTAGAGATATTTCTAGATTATGCTTGGTCTGATGATTTTGACACTAGACACAGGGAGTGATCATTTGTCTGAGGTGGCCCTCAGTATCACTTCTAATTTAAGAATGTTAGACATTTTGTTAGTGTTGGTGTGAAATCCGGGTGATATAATAATTGGCGTGAAATAAGCTCTTAGCCAACACAGATGAAATGACACAACTCTCTCTCGTTTCACACCCTCCCTTGCCAAGACTGACAACAAAAAATCCCTTGTTTGCATACATTTGGCCTCAAAGGAAACGTTTACGATGTGATCCTTTAAAATCGGCAATCAAACAAGTCTCATAGAGTAGGTGGCGAAAAGGCCCCTCACTCGCTGAACCAGCTTGATGGATTTGTTGTTGGCTGAGCAGAGTTCAAATATTGACCAAGGACTTTAGAATATCGGCAGGGTTTTGCTCCCCGACACTGTCCAAGTCTCTCCATGTTCAAGTCGTTTTACTCTCCTTGTGATGGGGGATCTTAAAGTGAACTTGTGAATTCAACAGAGAAAAAACAGTGTCTGGAATAGCTGGGCTGTCCAGGTGCTGTCTGTACCATGACAAGCACTGGGGGTGGGGTGGGGGGATGTGGGATGCAGGATGCAGGCAGCAACATTCACTAAGGGTGATGTTAGATGTAATCCTTGGTGTTATAATGGCTGGTCTGAGTTGCCAGATTAACTGATGATGAACAAATCATGTGGTTCTTCATTTCCTTGGAGTGGTACAGCAGCAAAGCCCTGTCCATGATATGGCTGTAAGTTATGATAAGGCTGGGTATTGCTGAAAATGGAGTTAATCCCAAGTGTACACCCAGCCTGAGATGTTCCCAGCGGCCTTCCATACATTCTCGTCCCTGTCATCAGAGTCCCATCCATAGATAGCAGTGTATGTACCACCCTGACACACAGACTTCGTGACATGATCCACTGGGCTTCACACAGGGAGATATGGCAGTGATACAAGATTAGCCTGTGCCTGCCCTGTGTGCTGGGTTCACATTGTACACGACCTCACACTGTCAGGGGTATTCACAGCCTTGCTGTAGTTGATACCACTCCTCGACACACGATCTCGTTGATTTCAGTTTTGTTTGCTATAGACAACTGGGCTGTTATGTAGATGTCATTGTGATAACTACTCAGCATTGGCTGGGGATAGGATTCAGGTTTATGGTTTCAAATATTCCTGATGGATCTCAAACAGACTCAGATGTTGAAATAATCAGCACAGAGGAGAAAGCCTTGTTTCACCTTCATGTCATTACATCCAATTTACTGAAAGCCTGTTTTAAAAATAAAGTTATGTCTAGGTTTGATTTGAATATCTTTTGGAAAATTACTGCATATTTGCCTAAAACTATGTTGGAATCAAATCATATCGGGTTCAAAAGAAACCATCATGAAATCAAAATCTTCCTTTCTGATTAGCAAAACAATATTTTGAAATTTGATTTACTGCTGAAGTAGATCTTCTTGAAAGAATTTCCAATTGGATTGGATTTTCAAGATAATCAGTTTTGTAATTTGAAAACTCTGGTAACCATGGTAACTAGGCCTGCAGTTATTGTGGTTTTATGTCTGTTAAGCGCCAACTTTTTGTGCAAGAGCCATCTGCTGTTCCAGTCTGGAGAAGGATGTTTTTTGCATTTTTTCGCTGCCTTGTACAGCAGTATCATTTGATGTTTGGTCACATGATGTCAAGCAGCACATTAGCTGAAGGATCAGCACTGAGACACTCCTTAGTCCTGCCTACAGTCATGGATATAGATATGGGAATGTCTCTTGATAATTTATACAGTGTTGTATAGTTAACCGTCTTGATTGTTAACTGTGCTTAAAGGTTTGAATGAGACAGTAAAGGACTGTGGGAGAATTTGTTCACTTACTGAGTAACGAGACAGGTTGTAGATACAGTGTGTACATTTCTATAACATATTTGCTGACTAAGGGTTATGCTCGTGTCAGGTAGTCTGTGGGAACGAAACAGATGGATTATGAAGATTATCTATACCAAGAACAATAGATTATGTGTATTGACAACAATGGGTCACCCAGATGACAGAATAACACACCTTATCATGCATTGCTCAGCTGTTGAGATAGTACCAGCCATTGTGCTGCTCCCTTCGTGTAGGTCACAGTCAGTCGTGTAGGTCACAGTCAGTTGTGTAGGTCACAGTCAGTCGGTGTATTTGATATGTATTAGTCTCCTGCTGTAGTGCCAGCAGTATCCTGCCCAGTGACAGGACTGCCATGTATGTGACACAGTGCCAGCAGTATCCTGCCCAGTGACAGGACTGCCATGTATGTGACACAGTGCCAGCAGTATCCTGCCCAGTGACAGGACTGCCATGTATGTGACACAGTGCCAGCAGTATCCTGCCCAGTGACAGGACTGCCATGTATGTGACACAGTGCCAGCAGTATCCTGCCCAGTGACAGGACTGCCATGTATGTGACACAGTGCCAGCAGTATCCTGCCCAGTGACAGGACTGCCATGTATGTGACACAGTGCCAGCAGTATCCTGCCCAGTGACAGGACTGCCATGTATGTGACACAGTGCCAGCAGTATCCTGCCCAGTGACAGGACTGCCATGTATGTGACACAGTGCCAGCAGTATCCTGCCCAGTGACAGGACTGCCATGTATGTGACACAGTGCCGGCAGTATCCTGCCCAGTGACAGGACTGCCATGTATGTGACACAGTGCCAGCAGTATCCTGCCCAGTGACAGGACTGCCATGTATGTGACACAGTGCCAGCAGTATCCTGCCCAGTGACAGGACTGCCATGTATGTGACACAGTGCCAGCAGTATCCTGCCCAGTGACAGGACTGCCATGTATGTGACACAGTGCGGCAGTATCCGCCCAGTGACAGGACTGCCATGTATGTGACACAGTGCGGCAGTATCCTGCCCAGTGACAGGACTGCCATGTATGTGACACAGTGCCGGCAGTATCCTGCCCAGTGACAGGACTGCCATGTATGTGACACAGTGCGGCAGTATCCTGCCCAGTGACAGGACTGCCATGTATGTGACACAGTGCCAGCAGTATCCTGCCCAGTGACAAGACTGCCATGTATGTGACACAGTGCGGCAGTATCCTGCCCAGTGACAGGACTGCCATGTATGTGACACAATGCTGGCAGTATCCTGCCCAGTGACAGGACTGCCATGTAAGTGACAAAATGCCAGCAGTATCCTGCCCAGTGACAGGACTGCCATGTATGTGACACAGTGGTATGTGACACAGTGCCGGCAGTATCCTGCCCAGTGACAGGACTGCCATGTATGTGACACAGTGCCAGCAGTATCCTGCCCAGTGACAAGACTGCCATGTATGTGACACAGTGCCGGCAGTATCCTGCCCAGTGACAGGACTGCCATGTATGTGACACAATGCTGGCAGTATCCTGCCCAGTGACAGGACTGCCATGTAAGTGACAAAATGCCAGCAGTATCCTGCCCAGTGACAGGACTGCCATGTATGTGACACAGTGCCGGCAGTATCCTGCCGAGTGACAGGACTGCCATGTATGTGACACAGTGCCAGCAGTATCCTGCCCAGTGACAGGACTGCCATGTATGTGACACAGTGCTGACAGTATCCTGCCTAGTGACAGGACTGCCATGTATGTGACACAGTGCCGGCAGTATCCTGCCCAGTGACAGGACTGCCATGTATGTGACACAATGCCGGCAGTATCCTGCCCAGTGAAAGGACTGCCATGTATGTGACACAGTGCCGGCAGTATCCTGCCCAGTGACAGGACTGCCATGTATGTGACACAGTGCCGGCAGTATCCTGCCCAGTGACAGGACTGCCATGTATGTGACACAGTGCCAGCAGTATCCTGCCCAGTGACAGGACTGCCATGTATGTGACACAGTGCGCCGCAGTATCCTGCCCAGTGACAGGACTGCCATGTATGTGACACAGTGCTGACAGTATCCTGCCCAGTGACAGGACTGCCATGTATGTGACACAGTGCCAGCAGTATCCTGCCCAGTGACAGGACTGCCATGTATGTGACACAGTGCCAGCAGTATCCTGCCCAGTGACAGGACTGCCATGTATGTGACACAGTGCCAGCAGTATCCTGCCCAGTGACAGGACTGCCATGTATGTGACACAGTGCGGCAGTATCCTGCCCAGTGACAGGACTGCCATGTATGTGACACAGTGCCGGCAGTATCCTGCCCAGTGACAGGACTGCCATGTATGTGACACAGTGCCAGCAGTATCCTGCCCAGTGACAGGACTGCCATGTATGTGACACAGTGCCGGCAGTATCCTGCCCAGTGACAGGACTGCCATGTATGTGACACAGTGCTGACAGTATCCTGCCCAGTGACAGGACTGCCATGTATGTGACACAGTGCCAGCAGTATCCTGCCCAGTGACAGGACTGCCATGTATGTGACACAGTGCCAGCAGTATCCTGCCCAGTGACAGGACTGCCATGTATGTGACACAGTGCGGCAGTATCCTGGCAGCCATGTATGTATCCTCCTGCCCAGTGACAGGACTGCCATGTATGTGACACAGTGCCGGGCAGTATCCTGCCCAGTGACAGGACTGCCATGTATGTGACACAGTGCGGCAGTATCCTGCCCAGTGACAAGACTGCCATGTATGTGACACAGTGCCAGCAGTATCCTGCCCAGTGACAGGACTGCCATGTATGTGACACAATGCTGGTAGTATCCTGCCCAGTGACAGGACTGCCATGTATGTGACACATTGCCGGCAGTATCCTGCCCAGTGACAAGACTGCCATGTATGTGACACAGTGCCAGCAGTATCCTGCCCAGTGACAGGACTGCCATGTATGTGACACAATGCTGGCAGTATCCTGCCCAGTGACAGGACTGCCATGTATGTGACACAATGCTGGTAGTATCCTGCCCAGTGACAGGACTGCCATGTATGTGACACATTGCCGGCAGTATCCTGCCCAGTGACAAGACTGCCATGTATGTGACACAGTGCCGGCAGTATCCTGCCCAGTGACAGGACTGCCATGTAAGTGACACAGTGCCGGCAGTATCCTGCCCAGTGACAGGACTGCCATGTATGTGACACAATGCCGGCAGTATCCTGCCGAGTGACAGGACTGCCATGTATGTGACAAAATGCCAGCAGTATCCTGCCCAGTGACAGGACTGCCATGTATGTGACACAGTGCCAGCAGTATCCTGCCCAGTGACAGGACTGCCATGTATGTGACACAATGCTGGCAGTATCCTGCCCAGTGACAGGACTGCCATGTATGTGACACAGTGCTGGCAGTATCCTGCCCAGTGACAGGACTGCAATGTATGTGACACAGTGCCGGCAGTATCCTGCCCAGTGACAGGACTGCCATGTATGTGACACAGTGCGGCAGTATCCTGCCCAGTGACAGGACTGCCATGTATGTGACACAGTGCGGCAGTATCCTGCCCAGTGACAGGACTGCCATGTATGTGACACAATGCCGGCAGTATCCTGCCCAGTGACAGGACTGCCATGTATGTGACACAGTGCCAGCAGTATCCTGCCCAGTGACAGGACTGCCATGTATGTGACACAGTGCCGGCAGTATCCTGCCCAGTGACAGGACTGCCATGTATGTGACACAGTGCCAGCAGTATCCTGCCCAGTGACAGGACTGCCATGTAAGTGACACAGTGCCGGCAGTATCCTGCCCAGTGACAGGACTGCCATGTATGTGACACAGTGCTGGCAGTATCCTGCCCAGTGACAGGACTGCCATGTATGTCACACAGTGCCGGCAGTATCCTGCCCAGTGACAGGACTGCCATGTATGTGACACAGTGACAGGACTGCCATGTATGTGACACAGTGCTGGCAGTATCCTGCCCAGTGACAGGACTGCCATGTATGTGACACAATGCTGGCAGTATCCTGCCCAGTGACAGGACTGCCATGTATGTGACACAGTGCCAGCAGTATCCTGCCCAGTGACAGGACTGCCATGTATGTCACACAGTGCCGGCAGTATCCTGCCCAGTGACAGGACTGCCATGTATGTGACACAGTGCTGGCAGTATCCTGCCCAGTGACAGGACTGCCATGTATGTGACACAGTGACAGGACTGCCATGTATGTGACACAGTGCTGGCAGTATCCTGCCCAGTGACAAGACTGCCATGTATGTGACACAGTGACAGGACTGCCATGTATGTGACACAGTGCTGCCAGTATTCTGCCCAGTGACGAAGCACACTTTAAACTGTTCAGTCGTCTTGTCCTTTACACACTACAAGCACACTTTAAACTGTTCAGTCATCTTGTCCTTTACACATACAAGCACACTTTAAACTGTTCAGTCGTCTTGTCCTTTACACACACAAGCACACTTTAAACTGTTCAGTCGTCTTGTCCTTTACACACACAAGCACACTTTAAACTGTTTAGTCATCTTGTCCTTTACACACACAAGCACACTTTAAACTGTTCAGTCGTCTTGTCCTTTCACACACACAAGCACACTTTAAACTGTTCAGTCATCTTGTCCTTTACACATACAAGCACACTTTAAACTGTTCAGTCATCTTGTCCTTTACACATACAAGCACACTTTAAACTGTTCAGTCGTCTTGTCCTTTACACACACAAGCACACTTTAAACTGTTCAGTCGTCTTGTCCTTTACACACACAAGCACACTTTAAACTGTTTAGTCATCTTGTCCTTTACACACACAAGCACACTTTAAACTGTTCAGTCGTCTTGTCCTTTCACACACACAAGCACACTTTAAACTGTTCAGTCATCATGTTCAACATATACTTGTCCTGCAACCCCACCATATACTCGTCAAGCAACCCCACCATATACTCGTCCTGCAACCCCACCATATACTCGTCATGCAACCCCACCATATACTCGTCATGCACCTTGTCCTGCACCTCCTTCCAGCATCCCTTGCCTCTGTGTACTCTCAATCAATAGCTGCAGCTCATGTAGAAGTCTGGGTAAAAACGTTGCCATGTTTCTTGTTGATACTGACAGCGTAGATTGATGGTCGGAAGTCAGGATCACATACAAAGGGCAGCTTCATGAATTTCACCAGCAGATAGGCGAGGGCGACAGGGTCATGATGCACTGTTTGTGTTTGTACCACCATGTATCAGCATTGATTTTTGTAGGACGGTTGACCAGGATTTTATTACCAAGGATCATTAGGTGGAGGGAATTCCTTGATTTCTGATTGAAGTTGGATTTTTGCCAATGCTTCATATAAAATTTTATTGCATATCATTTGTAGGATGAGATATGAGTAAGTAATTGAGACAGCCTTTGATGCTGTGAAATGATGTAAATAAGATGCAGAGGATTTAGAACATGGTTGGAAATGTTGATTGCTTTCTTCACTAATGGTGTTTTAAAGAATTGATGGAATCTGTTTTCTTAATGATGAAAGTCAATTCAGACCGCTTTTGGAAAGAAATTTGCTAATAAGATTTTTCAGGAGAAAAATGATTAACAAATAAAAAGCCAAACTTTTATATTGAAAGATGATTGGTGTGAGTGGTATTTCAGTCTGATGTGATTATTGACAACGGAGATGTGTCACTGATCATCATATCCCTGGGATCATGTATATTCATGGTGGGGAGTGTTATATGGCTGTCTAGAGTGTCGACAGGGCATCGCGTGGTGTCCAGCTCTGTCTGATACCAGTGTAGGGTGTCAAGTCATGAATGTCTAACATGGCCAACACAGGGTGGGTCAGTCGCTGCACTCCTTTATCATGTCCACAAGGTCAGGTGACAAGGTTGTACATGACCAACTGGACATCATTGTCTGAATGCTCACAGCTATATTTTGTGTGAGACAGTTGTTGGAGATTATCTCCAGGTGAGGCAGTTATTGGAGATTATCGCCAGGTGATTTATCTGTCTCTCCTTGGTTTTCACTAGGCAGTCAGCATTGACAGTGCTCATCTGTTTCACGGTCTGGAGGTGTTGATGACATGTTAATGTTGAACGTCTCATGTATATTGCAGCACTCGGACCAATGAATGCCCACATTGCTGGTACATTAACAATGTGATTGTGTGACGGATGAAGATGTCGGAGGTGGGGAATGTCAGAGCTGTAATTTCTTGTTGGCAGTCGATGATAGATCACAGTTGTCTTCATGTGTAGGAAACATCTACGTCCCTTCAGGATCTTAACACCCCAAGGAAACACTTCACATCTAACCTTTCTGTATCGTTGATACAAGAAGTCTGTAGTTCCAACCTTTCTGTATCGTTGATACAAGAAGTCTGTAGTTCCATCCTCCCTGTATTGTCAGGACAAGAAGTCTCCTTCATGTATTGTCCGTACAAGAAGTCTCCAGTACCAACCTCCCTGTATTGTCAGGACAAGAAGTCTCCAGTACCCAACCTTTCTGTATTGTTGATACAAGAAGTCTGTAGTTCCAACCTTCCTGTATTGTTGATACAAGAAGTCTCCAGTACCCAACCTTCCTGTATTGTTGATACAAGAAGTCTGTAGTTCCAACCTTCCTGTATTGTTGATACAAGAAGTCTCCAGTACCCAACCTTTCTGTATTGTTGATACAAGAAGTCTGTAGTTCCAACCTTCCTGTATTGTTGATACAAGAAGTCTCCAGTACCCAACCTTTCTGTATTGTTGATACAAGAAGTCTGTAGTTCCAACCTTCCTGTATTGTCAGGACAAGAAGTCTCCAGTACCCAACCTTTCTGTATTGTTGATACAAGAAGTCTGTAGTTCCAACCTTCCTGTATTGTTGATACAAGAAGTCTCCAGTACCCAACCTTTCTGTATTGTTGATACAAGAAGTCTCCAGTACCCAACCTTTCTGTATTGTTGATACAAGAAGTCTGTAGTTCCCAACCTTCCTGTATTGTTGATACAAGAAGTCTCCAGTACCCAACCTTCCTGTATTGTTGATACAAGAAGTCTGTAGTTCCAACCTTCCTGTATTGTTGATACAAGAAGTCTCCAGTACCCAACCTTTCTGTATTGTTGATACAAGAAGTCTGTAGTTCCAACCTTCCTGTATTGTTGATACAAGAAGTCTCCAGTACCCAACCTTTCTGTATTGTTGATACAAGAAGTCTGTAGTTCCAACCTTCCTGTATTGTCAGGACAAGAAGTCTCCAGTACCCAACCTTTCTGTATTGTTGATACAAGAAGTCTGTAGTTCCAACCTTCCTGTATTGTTGATACAAGAAGTCTGTAGTTCCCAACCTTTCTGTATTGTTGATACAAGAAGTCTGCAGTTCCAACCTTCCTGTATTGTTGATACAAGAAGTCTCCAGTACCCAACCTTTCTGTATTGTTGATACAAGAAGTCTGTAGTTCCAACCTTTCTGTATTGTTGATACAAGAAGTCTGTAGTTCCCAACCTTTCTGTATTGTTGATACAAGAAGTCTGTAGTTCCAACCTTCCTGTATTGTTGATACAAGAAGTCTCCAGTACCCAACCTTTCTGTATTGTTGATACAAGAAGTCTGTAGTTCCAACCTTCCTGTATTGTTGATACAAGAAGTCTCCAGTACCCAACCTTTCTGTATTGTTGATACAAGAAGTCTGTAGTTCCAACCTTTCTGTATTGTCAGGACAAAAAGTCTCCAGTACCCAACCTTTCTGTATTGTTGATACAAGAAGTCTGTAGTTCCAACCTTCCTGTATTGTTGATACAAGAAGTCTCCAGTACCCAACCTTTCTGTATTGTTGATACAAGAAGTCTGTAGTTCCAACCTTCCTGTATTGTTGATACAAGAAGTCTCCAGTACCCAACCTTTCTGTATTGTTGATACAAGAAGTCTGTAGTTCCAACCTTCCTGTATTGTTGATACAAGAAGTCTCCAGTACCCAACCTTTCTGTATTGTTGATACAAGAAGTCTGTAGTTCCAACCTTCCTGTATTGTTGATACAAGAAGTCTCAGTACCCAACCTTTCTGTATTGTTGATACAAGAAGTCTGTAGTTCCAACCTTCCTGTATTGTCAGGACAAGAAGTCTCCAGTACCCAACCTTTCTGTATTGTTGATACAAGAAGTCTGTAGTTCCAACCTTCCTGTATTGTTGATACAAGAAGTCTCCAGTACCCAACCTTTCTGTATTGTTGATACAAGAAGTCTGTAGTTCCAACCTTTCTGTATTGTTGATACAAGAAGTCTCCAGTACCCAACCTTTCTGTATTGTTGATACAAGAAGTCTGTAGTTCCAACCTTCCTGTATTGTCAGGACAAAAGTCTCCAGTACCCAACCTTTCTGTATTGTTGATACAAGAAGTCTGTAGTTCCAACCTTTCTGTATTGTCAGGACAAAAAGTCTCCAGTACTCAACCTTTCTGTATTGTTGATACAAGAAGTCTGTAGTTCCAACCTTTCTGTATTGTCAGGACAAGAAGTCTCCAGTACTCAACCTTTCTGTATTGTTGATACAAGAAGTCTGTAGTTCCAACCTTTCTGTATTGTCAGGACAAAAAGTCTCCAGTACCCAACCTTTCTGTATTGTTGATACAAGAAGTCTGTAGTTCCAACCTTTCTGTATTGTCAGGACAAAAAGTCTGCAGTTCCAACCTTCCTGTATTGTCAGGACAAGGAAGAGTTTAGTGATGTATGACGGGTTGGGGGTTGGTTGGTGGGGTGGTCTTTAACATGCTCTCAGTAATGTATGTTGATTTTTCGATCATGTTTAGTCTCTTCACCAAAGTGTTTTAGACATCTGTAGGATCGGCCATGGCCAGGCCTGGAGGTTTCACTGCCACTTTGGCAACTCACAGGGAACCGCAACATGTTTATGAAATTGTCCTTCTGTTTCTACAAATACTGTACTCTTATACATTGAACATGGTATTGGCACTAAGGAATATAAAATCAAATATGAGGCCATAGCCAATGTATCATATTGGCAGAAAAAAACATGTGATATAATTATATTGTGTGAGTTGTGGCCAAGGGGAGATACTCAACACATAGCTCTCACACTTGACTCGATCAACATGGCAGAGTCTGTAAACAATCATCAAAAGTGTTGAGAGATTTGTTAACACTGACACTGGATGTATATTTCATGGAAGTTGATATTAATCCTCAATATTCCCAATCCCAAGAGACCTGCTGGAGTCAGTGGACATGGGTTTTGTTAATTGCTGGTACTACTCAGCCTGCGTAGGATGAAAGGTTTCCCCAGAGCTTTTTGTAAATGGTGAATTGTGGGCAGAACTGGTCAGCAGTACTCCATGCTTGTCTCCACATCTGAACTCAGGGGCAGAACTGGTCAGCAGTACTCCATGCTAGTCTCCACATCTGAACTCAGGGGCAGAACTGGTCAGCAGTACTCCATGCTTGTCTCCACATCTGAACTCAGGGGCAGAACTGGTCAGCAGTACTCCATGCTTGGAACTCAGGGGCAGAACTGGTCAGCAGTACTCCATGCTTGTCTCCACATCTGAACTCAGGGGCAGAACTGGTAAGCAGTACCCCATGCTTGTCTCCACATCTCAGGGGCAGAACATCTCCACATCTGAACTCACTGGGGCAGAACTGGGCAGCAGTACTCCATGCAGTCTCCACATCTGAACTCAGGGGCAGAACTGGTCAGCAGTACTCCATGCTTGTCTCCACATCTGAACTCAGGGGCAGAACTGGTCAGCAGTACTCCATGCTTGTCTCCACATCTGAACTCAGGGGGCAGAACTGGTCAGCAGTATTCCATGCTTGTCTCCACATTTGAACTCAGGGGCAGAACTGGTCAGCAGTACTCCATGCTTGTCTCCACATCTGAACTCAGGGGCAGAACTGGTCAGCAGTACTCCATGCTTGTCTCCACATCTGAACTCAGGGGCAGAACTGGTCAGCAGTATTCCATGCTTGTCTGCTCATTTGAACTCAAGGGCAGAACTGGTCAGCAGTACTCCATGCTTGTCTGCTCATTTGAACTCAGGGGCAGAAGTGGTCAGCAGTACTCCATGCTTGTCTCCACATCTGAACTCAGGGGCAGAACTGGTCAGCAGTACTCCATGCTTGTCTCCACATCTGAACTCAGGGGCAGAACTGGTCAGCAGTACTCCATGCTTGTCTCCACATCTGAACTCAGGGGCAGAACTGGTCAGCAGTACTCCATGCTTGTCTCCACATCTGAACTCAGGGGCAGAACTGGTCAGCAGTACCCCATGCTTGTCTCCACATCTGAACTCAGGGGCAGAACTGGTCAGCAGTACTCCATGCTTGTCTCCACATCTGAACTCAGGGGCAGAACTGGTCAGCAGTACTCCATGCTTGTCTCCACATCTGAACTCAGGGGCAGAACTGGTCAGCAGTATTCCATGCTTGTCTCCACATTTGAACTCAGGGGCAGAACTGGTCAGCAGTACTCCATGCTTGTCTCCACATCTGAACTCAGGGGCAGAACTGGTCAGCAGGGGTGGGTTGGAAAACTGGTCAGCAGGGGTGGGTTGGAGACCTGGTCAGCAGGGGTGGGTTGGAGGGGTTTCTGTATGATTAGGAGCACTGTCTGTGATGTGTCTTGTATGTAGGTCGAAATGTGTACCACTGCAGTGAGTGAGTGAGTTTAGTTTTACGCCACACTCAGCATGGGTAACTGAAGGTTCATTCTAACCCGGCCCTTCACGGGTAGTACCACTGAAGAATCAGAAGGTCTAATGCTGTGGTAGGTGACATTGTGTTATGTTTGTGTTAACCTGTCAAGATCTGATCACTAAGGATGACGGTCTGGTAATAAGGATCCAGTCTGTTTGTCCAGGCAGAGGGTCTGCTCTGTATGTAATGGTAGTTATGTCCTTCACAGTACAATGTCTCTCAGCTGAATACACACACAGTGTGTGGAGATAGTATTGACAGTACGCTAGGCTGACCTTGTTGAACATGAAACACATTGCAGAACGATATTACCAATTGAACATTTTGTATCTTGCTTTCAATAGATGCACCTTTGGATGTGTAGTGTGACATCATGTTTGTACTGACTTGGATAATGTATGTATGTAGGCTAGTGTTAGGAGGAAGAAGTGTGTAAGGAAAGTGATCAAGTTACATGTAAATACAAACTTGACACTGTGTTGTAATAGTTACTGTACCGGAGTGTTTGAGTCAGAGCCAGCTCCATCAGGTGACCTCTTTCTAATCCAGCTCTGTTAAGCTCTTTTAAGTGTGGTCTGACAAAGACTGCTACAGGCAGCTCTATATTGTCAAGTCTGACGAAGACAGCTTTGCTACAAACAACTCTGTTTAGTCATCTCTGACAACGGTATCTCTGTAACCGACAACTCTGTTCAGTCATCTCTGACAATGGTATCTCTGTAACCGACAACTCTGTTTAGTCAAGTCTGACAATGGTAGCTGTTACCGACAGCTCTGTTTAGTCAAGTCTGACAATGGTAGCACTGTTACCAGCAGCTCTGTTTAGTCAAGTCTGACAATGGTAGCTGTTACCGACAGCTCTGTTTAGTCAAGTCTGACAATGGTAGCTGTTACCGACAGCTCTGTTTAGTCAAGTCTGACAATGGTAGCTGTTACCGACAGCTCTGTTTAGTCAAGTCTGACAATGGTAGCTGTTACCGACAGCTCTGTTTAGTCAAGTCTGACAATGGTAGCACTGTTACCGGCAGCTCTGTTTAGTCAAGTCTGACAATGGTATCTCTGTAACCGACAACTCTGTTTAGTGAAGTCCTACAAAGACAGCTCTGCTACAGGCAGCTCTGGTAAGTCAAGTGTGCCTATGGCAGCTCTGTTAAAGGTAGCTGTGTTCATCCAGCATCCAGCAGCGTGGGAGTCTGCGAACTTGCAGGTTGGGTGAGGCTGTGGGGTGAGGCTGTGTAGAGGAGCAGGCAGACAGTGGTCAGTCAGGTCACGACCCAGTAACAAGGTCAAGGTCTGGTGTGTAGAGTGTCGTGGCAGGGAGAGTGTTTGGAGAGTGATGCAACAACCTGTACATGCATAGATATCCTTATCAGGTGGAGTGATGAATAATAGATGTTGTGTCTGATGTACATGCATATACTCGGAGTCTCTGTGACGTGAACATTGTGTCTCTTGGGGCTTGTCAACTCACACCATATTTATCGTGCATTAATATTTCTCTACATTTGTTCTTGGATCCCAAGTGAGTAGAACTGAAATAAGTCAGAGTTAACACAGGTAGTAGTCAGTAAGATAATCTAAACATTGTCAGAAACTGACATCTTTCTTCCCACGGAGGTATGGTTTTGTTAAGACAATACTTTTGAATTGGGATGCAAGAAAAACGTCTGGGGAAAAGGTCAGCTGTATGTGTCTCGTGGGCGCTAATAAAACTGTTCACAGAGTGTCATAAAGTTCCAAGTTTATCATCAAAATTGGCCGCGGAAAGGTTTACTGTTGCAAATAGCAAGGATACCTTTAAGTGTTGATTTTCTGTATGTTGTCTTTGACTGTTAGAGAACACGCTGGTTGTTAGAAACACAGTTTCCAGGAATCCAAGCTTCACTGAGAGGATAAATAATTTTAGGTCATAAAAATGACTCAGTTGTGGGCACGAAAGAATTGTAAAGAATCGACAGTGCTCCCCATGGGTTCTTGAATAATTCATTTCTGTTCTCTGTGAAGACTGCTGGCCTGGTTGGTCGCGATTTATAATGCCTGAATGAAAACTGCCCTTAATTGAATGGAAGCCAACATAAAAGACTGGTGCATAAAAATCTGAATATTTTATTTATTGAATAGGAATGTGGTTTATGACAAAGTGTCTATTGTGGAAAACTTTGCTGCTGTTGAACAGAAGTCATTGGAAATGATTCTCAGGTACTCAGCTGTCTCTCGTATTGTGAGGTCGGCTGCGTCCATCATGCTTGATGTTGCCCTGGTATTACACAGGAGAGCATTTGAGTAAAGGCTGTAGTCTTGGAAACTGAGACAGGAATGATGGATATTGTGCAAACTTTGTTAATTCGGTTTGATAAGAAAAAAAGTTCAGATTAGCTTTCTCAAATAAATATTGTTTAAGTTGTTGAAACTGATCAGTCAGATGGTGACCTTAATAGCAACATTCCTGTTTAATGGGTGGTCCTCTATTGCCAGGTTATAACTGCTGGTCATCTATGTTACGAGTATGTTGTAAGGGACAACAAATTGTTAGCGATAAAACTATTTGGTGTCTGAATGGAACAATAGGTTTCTTTGCATGGACAAAATGTACATCTATAAAATCTGTACACATCAAAAAGGTGCTTAAGTGTTTTTAGAAAGCTTTTGCTTGTTCAGAATACTTGAGTGCTGTTATTGTCTTGTGAGCACATTATGGCCTTTTGAGGCTGCTATCAGCTGAGTGGCCTGTCCGGACAGGTGTGTACACATGTACATATACAAGCTTGTCAATTGTCACAAGTGAAATACGAGATACCTGATTTCAATGGAATGTTGCTGTGCTTGTAAATATTCTTATGCTAAACTCCCTTTAAATGATTTCTAAGAGGGACTGCTTTCTCTTCACATATGGGTTTCTGAATTATCCATGCAGTGTCCGACTTTTGAACCAAATGTTTTAGGAATTAAAAATGTGCTTTCATTCATGTGAATGATAAAACCAATTCTAATGCAATCATTATGATTTGAACTTTTCTTAAAACTCGTTAGTGAATGTTTAGGTGTTTTGGCAAACTTTTACAAATACAAATTTAATTTTCATAGCTGTTTCCTGGCCAAATTGCAAAATAAATTCACAGACCTCCTTGATGTGCTTCAGTTGTTGAAAGTTGCTCCTCGGGGAGAGCTGCAGTCAGTTGAGCTTTTTTACATATGGATGTAATAGCTGCAAGTATATTTCTTACCTTTAACCCTTCCTGGTGTAAGGCTTGATATATGCTGACGGTAGGTTGCCCTGCTCATGTCTGTGTACCATGCACTTGCTCATGACAGACGAGCAGGTTATGTGTGCTGGAGTGAGTGTGTTTAGTATTACGCTGCACTCAGCAATATTCCAGCTATATGGTGACAGGTGTGTGCTGGAGTGAGTGTGTTTCGTTTTACGCCGCACTCAGCAATATTCCAGCTATATGGTGGCATGGATGTGCTGGAAGTTGGACAAGGTGTTGTGGTTGTGGAAGGTGGCAGGGGTTATGGAAAATAAGGGATTTTGGAAATTAAGGAGTTGTGGAAATTAAGGGGTTTTGGAAGGTAGCGGGGTTGTGGAAACTAAGGGGTTAAACCGGGCAAAGGGTCCTGGCAGATCAGCTGGGAAATGTGGTGTACGCACGTAAATCCTGAGCAGCCATCTATCTCCACAAGCTGTTGGAACTATTACGAGGGCTTAGCGGGAAGACCAGTAGTATGCAGATATGGTTTAAGACATTCCGGCCTTGTACAGTACGTTTCACATACCAGTCCCTGGCACAGCCATGTCAGTTTTCTGTACAGTTCCTCTCACAGGGACATCCTAGGTCCACTACACTATCTGTTGAGTTGTAGGTAGCCATTGGGAAAATATTGTAATCCTACCCCGAGTAGTTCTCCAGTATTTGTCACAAGTGATGATCAATCACCATGAACAACTTGTGAACTATTTCTCACTGTCTTATTTCTGTAGTGTGAAAGATTTAAAGACTTATGATTCACAGTACATTTCTAGCAGGGGAACTATCTTTTGATTGTCACTGTATGTACTCTATGCTGTCCTACATAAATCTGTGTTAATGAGAAGAACTGTTTGTTTGTCTACACTTCCAAGCATAGCACAGCTGAACCTTCTTCCTAGAATAGGGTGTTATTTCTGATGCGTACTGTACTTGACACTTCGCGGTGTCAACCCCAGAATACAATCTGCTCAGACAGAGATTTTTTTCTGTCCTTTTTCTTGCGAGGGTTGTGTTGTGACTGGCTGTGAAAAGAACTCCCCTGGTAAAACCATCAGTTCCTGTAGCACAAGGTGATAGTTGGCTGGGATATGTGCTGAGGAAATATATTTATTTTGTTTCTTGCTATCTGCTTCATTTGCCTTCAAAGCTGTATTTCGGAGACTGCTGGAATGTTTTGTAAAAAAATAACACAATTTATTGTTATGAACATGGTTTGAAATATGCAATAGCCATATGTTGGATTGGAAATGTTGAAATAGTGCAGTAGTTTAGTAGTTATGTGGCGAAAGTGTATTCCCTAGATGACTCCATCATGCCCAGTGTTGGTAATATACAGATATACCTCTTGTAACTGGGATAATAAGAATAAAAGTCTGTCAGTTATTCTGATGTAATGCTTGTAGCAATGTAGTTGGTAGTCCTAGTGCTGGTAGTCCTAGTGCTGGTAGTCCTAGTGCTGGTAGTCCTAGTGCTGGTAGTCCTAGTGTTGGTAGTCCTGCTGGTAGTCCTAGTGTTGGTAGTCCTAGTGCTGGTAGTCCTAGTGTGCTGGTAGTCCTAGTGCTGGTAGTCCTAGTGCTGGTAGTCCTAGTGCTGGTAGTCCTAGTGCTGGTAGTCCTAGTGCTGGTAGTCCTAGTGCTGGTAGTCCTAGTGCTGGTAGTCCTAGTGCTGGTAGTCCTAGTGCTGGTAGTCCTAGTGCTGGTAGTCCTAGTGCTGGTAGTCCTAGTGCTGGTAGTCCTAGTGTTGGTAGTCCTAGTGCTGGTAGTCCTAGTGCTGGTAGTCCTAGTGTTGGTAGTCCTAGTGCTGGTACTTACAGGAGGAGGTTCAGGGACAGTGTCCCAGCCCTGCTTCTTGTACTACTACATAATGCTGCCTGCAACCAAATTGCTTGATTGACCTATTACAGCAAAGATGTGAATTCTAGAAATGGTTGTTGCAAAGGGCAGCAGCTGTGTGATAGGTCTAGACATTGTAATAGCCTGGTACAGCTGCTGGTGTTGACTGGGGTCACCTTCCTGGTGATGGATCTCCCCCCAGGGATCTCCCTCGGGATCTCCTCCAGGGGCGCTGGTACTTCACACTGCGTCTTACACCCAGGCTAATCATGTAACAACATTTATGTGTGCTTGTCCGGCGTGCACTCACTCTGGGTTTAAATGTGAAGCTGCTTTATACTGATGCTAATGTACCGCAGGGAATGAACGAACACTTTTAGAGGATAAGTCTTGTGTTCAGTGTTGGCAAGCTGGGGATGTACATTCTAGTTGACATGGTGGTGTAATGTGTGTGTGTGGTGTGGTGTATGTGTGTGGAACATTGTCGGCAAATTTTAGATGAGCTATATAAAACCACCCTGCTACAGTACTGAACATGTAAATTACTCCCTGCGTTCTGTGCTGGGCTACAGTACATGTAATTTATTCACACAAATGAAGTGAGTTACTACACAGACGACTGAATCTCAATACAAGTCGGACAAGCTGTCAGGTCTGGGCTGTAAATCCTCTATTGTCAAACCAAGATGCAATTGATTGCAGCCCATCATCAGACATCTAACTGGGCCGAAGTCGTCTTGGATTGTAATGAAATCTATGACGGGAACTGACGATATTCATATTTCATCACTTCTATATAGCTCCCGGAGGACCGGTCTTCAAAGCAAGGAGTGCCAAGTGATTGCCATTGTTAATTCATTACTGGTGTTTTTTCAGCTACGCTTTTGTTCTATGCCTGTGTGAGTTTCACACTTGCAAGCATGTGCATGTTTTCTGGTGCGTGCCGCATGTCATCAGTGTGCATTGCACGGCTGTACATCTCGTGCTGTATGTTTCGTGCTAGTGACACATAATTTTCTGAAGGACGTGGCTCACATTTCCTCTGATTCCGTTGTTTGTGGGTGTGGGGAGGTGTAGGATGTTGCGCATGACAGGTTTAGCTGCACCTGAAATACGATCTCATCTTACTGCGATAATATGTAGGGGAGTTTATACAGTACCTTGGACAAAATTGCTGGACATATATCCTCATAATAGACTTAAATTGTCCAAGTGATTAATATTAATAAGTTGATAGGTTTTCATCTCAGTAAATCAGTAAATGATTTTAATCCTTCGACCTGTATCAGGTTCATGTTTCTACATGAAGTACCGAATCACTTATAATGATGTTGCTAGATTGATGGTTTTTCTTCTCCATGTATGATGTGTTTATTTGACCATGTACACATTTTTGAGAAGCTGCTTGTAGTAAACTGAAGATTGTCCATCAGCTGATGTCCATGAACGTTTCATGTAGACTCAGGGTTCTGTGCAGTATTGCATCATGAAATATAAAACTGGGTTAAGCTGCGGAGTGATTGGTTGCCAGAACTTTAACATGTAGCAGGCCCCTAATTCCTTGTTTCCACAGATAAGTAGCCAGTAGCCAAGTAGCCAGGATGTGTACCTCTGAAGCTTAACGAGCAACGAGCTACTCAGTCACGGTGGGTCTGTCCCCATCCTCTGCCTTCATCAACCCTCCTAACCTCCTAACAAGGGGAAATCTGTGCCGTGCATTAACTGTCTGTATGCCAGGGATCTCCTGCTCCTGCGCGATGCCGATCATCGTTCTAGCCAGTCAGGCGTAAATAGCCAAAGTCCCTCCATCAATGATTCATGCCTAGTGCTGTAAGTATCCCAGTTGAAACCGACAATGATCTATAGACGGAAATCAATTTTGCAATTGCCGATCCTCATGCCCCCAGTGGCTAATTGGATTGTGGGGTGACTACATCAGTGACCCCTACCGGCACAAACTGTGTACAGGATTTGACAAGACGGGGATTATGTGACATCATACTGCGGGTCAGACGGACACATTTCTGTCTGATTCGCCAGCGGCAATTAGTGTAATTTGGTGTAGATTGGAGTGATGGTGTAATATACTACATTGTTGTATTAGTGACCCAGACAGGTCGCGGTAGTTACAACATCGTGATGTAGCACTCTACCGTCACACCGTGGTGTTAACTTGGTGTAGATTGGAGTGAG
Organism: Haliotis rubra; assembly: GCF_003918875.1. Classification (NCBI taxonomy): domain Eukaryota; kingdom Metazoa; phylum Mollusca; class Gastropoda; order Lepetellida; family Haliotidae; genus Haliotis; species Haliotis rubra. The sequence goes on from NW_025765417.1 coordinate 67,234, forward strand.
TAATATACTACATTGTTGTATTAGTGACCCAGACAGGTCGACGTAGTTACAACATCGTGGGACAACATTGTGATGTAGCACTCTACCGTCACACCGTGGTGTTAACTTGGTGTAGATTGGAGTGATGGTGTAATATACTACATTGTTGTATTAGTGACCCACACAGGTCAACGTAGTTACAACATCGTGGGACAACATCGTGATGTAGCACTCTACCGTCACACCGTGGTGTTAACTTGGTGTAGATTGGAGTGATGGTGTAATATACTACATTGTTGTATTAGTGACCCACACAGGTCGACGTAGTTACAACATCGTGGGACAACATCGTGATGTAGCACTCTACCGTCACACCGTGGTGTTAACTTGGTGTAGATTGGAGTGATGGTGTAATATACTACATTGTTGTATTAGTGACCCACACAGGTCGACGTAGTTACATTGTGGGACAACATCGTGATGTAGCACTCTACTGTCACACCGTGGTGTTAACTTGGACCTCAACTGTTTCACTGAAGTTCAGAACTTCATGTAATATCATGGTAACAGGAAGGATATCAAACTTTAATGTTTACGACTCCAATTTTCTCATTGGCAAAGTGATTGAAAGTTGGAAGTTATTTTTGAACATATGAATTGATAATGATGACTATTAACATTTCTAAACTGATCGTACCAGTCCATGAAGCTTTAAACTCCAATTCTAGTACAGTTAGGGTTAATATTATATTTTATATGTTTTATCATATTGGTATTATTTCGTTCCTGGTGGTGGGTCTGCAGAAGCTGTGATTGGCTATATTTGTCTGCAGAAGCTGTGATTGGCTATATTTGTCTGCAGAAGCTATGATTGGCTATATTTGTCTGCAGAAGCTGTGATTGGCTATATTTGTCTGCAGAAGCTATGATTGGCTATATTTGTCTGCAGAAGCTATGATTGGCTATATTTGTCTGCAGAAGCTATGATTGGCTATATTTGTCTGCAGAAGCTATGATTGGCTATATTTGTCTGCAGAAGCTATGATTGGCTATATTTGTCTGCAGAAGCTGTGATTGGCTATATTTGTCTGCTGTAGTGCATGAGGAGCAGCAGCATTCATTTCCCAGAGTGGGCTTCAGTCACAAGGTGATCTCTAGAGGAAACGCTGGTGTCACAGGCATCTCATGTCCTCCCACTGATGTACCACTATACGCTAGACACCTGTCAGCTGTGCATAGTTTTTAGGCACCAAATCAACACCAATAGAATTAGATTATTACCCTGGTCACTGGAAGAATATGTTCTTGATCTTGATTCTTTGCTTCCTTGGGAATACACAACTCAAGCTGCCTGTGTGGCCATGCTTCAAACATCCTACTGGGTACCCAGGCACTGCTCCTTAGGGAATACACAACCCAAGCTGCCTGTGAGGCTACACTACAAACATCCTACCGGGTACCCAGTCACTGCTCCCTAGGGAGTACACAACTCAAGCTGCCTGTGAGGCCACACTACAAACATCCTACCGAGTACCCAGTCACTGCTGGATGAACAAAGGCATACTACCAAGAATGTCACTTGGTCTTTCATGTTCTTCAGTGAGGGGCAGGATGTAGGGCCTGGAAGCTCTCAGAATAAAAGCTACCATAACTGGTGCCACATCCACTACTCCTTCAGGTCTGAAGGTCGACCTGTACACAGGAGCAGGTGCTGCCATCATCAGCTACACCCCCTTCAGTTCCATGCTTGCTGTCTCTCTGGTACTGTAGTAGGTTGACAGTATGTTGGTGACAGACCCCAGTGGAGATCACCAGTATGGCTGCCTCCTTTGGTTGTTTCTTATAAATTCATGTGAAGGGTTTTGGTTGGCGTGATAACCTTACAGTGTTCATCAGACAGCACTTGTTAGTAGTCTCTGGTATCTTGGCCATAAATGATGGGTTGAACAGTGAAGCACTTGTTACAAATAGCGCAGCATAATAATCTTAGGGAGTGGGGAACATTTCTAGATAGTGATGGCATGAAAATACTAGAGAATTCATAGAATTTAATTTAGATGATAGTCTTTAGAATGGGTTTGTAGTTATCTACGTTAAGTGATGGATATGGATGTGATAGATGACAAATTTATACATGTTGTGTCAGTTCTGCGTTATCTCAAATTACGGTTTCAGAGGAACCAGAGGTACCATTAGGTACTGGCTGGTCTCCACGCACTTCAGGTGAAGAGGGAGGGAAAGGTTGGCTGGGTGCTCTCTGGTGAACGTTTTACTGTTGAGGTGGTAGTAGTAGTGACAGCATGTTTAGCTGTTTGTGTTCATAGGAGAACAATGTTTTCGAATCTTGATGCTCCAATGTGGCTGTATAGTACCCAGGTGGATATGTCAGTAGGATCTGTGGCTGTATAGTACCCAGGTGGATATGTCAGTAGGATCTGTGGCTGTATAGTACCCAGGTGGATATGTCAGTAGGATCTGTGGCTGTATAGTACCCAGGTGGATATGTCAGTAGGATCTGTGGCTGTATAGTACCCAGGTGGATATGTCAGTAGGATCTGTGGCTGTATAGTACCCAGGTGGATATGTCAGTAGGATCTGTGGCTGTATAGTACCCAGGTGGATATGTCAGTAGGATCTGTGGGTGAGGAGGATGTTCTTCCTGGTGCAGCTGCACATCTTGTGTAACAATTAAGATAGATTGCTGGAATATCCTCTCATTATTGACTTATTGACATGGACAGTATTGGTAAAAAGTTGCACTTATCCTATCCTAACACCCCCACCCCCACCTCCACCTCCATATCCACCCCGATATCCCTCCCCACTGCTGATATTCTCCCCCACCCCTCATATCCTCACCCAAAACCTGATATCCTCCTTTTTTCACAGCACTAGTAGAAAAAAAAGCACCCCTAGGAACGTGCCCCCTCTCCAAGAATTTCTCAATGCCTGCCCCTCACTATGAGATAAAGAGATAAAAGAGAGATAAAATATTTATTGTGCAAACGTTCCATACAGAAACAGTAACAATATTCTATAAACTACATAAACAAGATATATAATGAATCACATATATATGATGAGCAACAAAACATATAATAATACAGATGTGTATAATAATAATAATGGCCTAGGACAATCAGATGTATATTTGTTTAAAGTTGTACATGTGGTGCCAGTTCTGACTGTATGGACTGAAATTTAGGGCAAAGGAAGAGGCTGTCAAACTGACGCTCTAAACTGCTACTTTTCTGCCACTTAGTCCCCCTGCCGAGTTCCAACAGACCAGTTCTCTCTAACCACAATGTCCGTTATGTGATATATGTCAAAACATGGTGTGTCTGCAATGTCTGACTTTTGATCCCTTGTAATATTTCACTTTCCATACTTGGGAAGGCAGGTCATGTGGAGTACATCGGAAACCTTGGGGGCAGCAACTCTGATATATCTGCACGCACTGACGTGCACCCTAAACAACAATCCGTTTCACATTTCTGTTTCAAATAAATGTCAGGCTACTTAACTGTGCATGGGGATCTACTTTACTATTTTTTTTAATTATATATTTCATTTTTCACTCCGGCTCTTAAAGGCCCACTGCAGGTTGGAAAAAGTAGGTGTTTGTAGTTTTTGTATATTTGGAATTGTTGCAGTTACCATAGTTTCATCAAGATAATTGTAGTTATTATGCATTTTGTACTTTTCAGCGCACTGAGATAAAAGTTCTATGATAGAATACTCTCGATGAATAATGAATGGCTGTTACGGAAGGGAAATGTCCCTACCTTGGGTGTACTGGTGTTCTGTATGGTCCGTTACCAGAAAATGTTAGTGTTATCAGTCATCAGGCCCCACTGTGTTTCTACAGTGTATAACTGTGTTTCTACAGTGTATAACTGTGTTTTGTGTTTTACAGAGAGGATACTTGATATACTGGAGGAGGCCCAGAACCGGACCGCAGTCATCCTCACCCGTGTCCACAACATCCCGTGGAATGAGCACCACGGTACAGTCAGCGACTTCTTCCTGGACATGGAGCAGTATGCCCGCCGCCAGCACGTCAACCTCCAGGACTCGGTCCAGACCTTCTTCACCGAACTGTTCCCATCTGTCTTCTACTTCATCCTCAGTGACCCCACCGTCATACGCTACGACGACCACTACCGCAGCTGTTTGTTGCAGGCTGAAGAAGATGTCCAGCCTTTCGGCAACATCCCTAAACATCTTGCCCACAAGATTGTCCAAGCTTTCCAAAGAGCACGGGCATTTGTCAATGCCTTGTCTGTGGTCACAGAAGCCATTAATTCCACGGATCATATCAAGTTTGATTACAACTGTCTAGAAGCTGCAACAAAGTTGCAATACTGCTCACATTGTCAAGGATATGTCGACGCAAAGCCTTGCCATGGCTTCTGTTTGAATGTTATTGGAGGCTGTCTGGCAACTGAGTCTGAAATAAGCCCGGCTTGGGATGATCTTATATCTGCAGTCAGAACTCTCACCAACGGCATGAAGGAAACATTCAGTCTGGAAGTAGTTTTAAGTGGTATTCATGAACAGATTTCTGAAGGAATACTTCAAGCAATGGATGATGGACCAAGGATTTACAATAAGGTAATAAACTATTCTTTGTATTTTGTGAAAAACTTTTATGTATTAGATCTGGCTATGGTTTTAGGCCATGTTTCTGTCAGGATACATAGAATAAAGTTTCCGAAGGACCGGTAAGTATAAAGATTGAATGGTCACATATTACCTGGATGTTTCTGGCACATTCTGGCAAGAATGGTGCTCATGCTATCGACCTTAGGTTTGCACTGTTATGTTCAGGCCATCATGATGTAGGCGGATTATTGCTGGTTAGGCTGCAAAATAGCAATTGTTCAAGGATGCTACTATTGTTGAATTGTATTTTCTTTAAGAAAAATTTGCGACATTAAGGTGAAGATTGTAAGATGGAATGGGGCTAGAGCTGTTAATTGGCTGTAGCGGATCTCTCCACAGAATGTAGGAAGTCTTCTATTACCTAAACATTGTCGTCCAATTTAATCTTGACATTCTCCTTACTTGAATCAATAATGGTCCCGATTACAGCCTCAACACCAGGATGATACGCTAGACGCGGATGCTTCAGTCTCGTCTGCTGCTGCTGCTGCAACACTTGACAAGAATAAGTTATTTATATCTTATGAACAGATAGTCAGCTATATCACAGCCAAATATTGTTTGCAACAAGCAGTGTTTTGTTGGTTACCCCGATGTTTGAGTGTAGTGTACCCCTGGTCGGCTCCAGTAGTGGGTGCAAGGAGCACAACAGTTCTCTAATAGCGGAGAGTTTCAGACCTGTTTTTAATCTGAGATGTGTATTAGATCTTAGGAGGAAGCATTACTAAACACATCTAAACACTGTTGTGTGTGGTTTGTGATTAGATTGAAGTTGGAGCCAGACCTTCTAATCTTTTTCTTTTGTTGTTATTGTAAGGTCCGTTTGTAACAATCATCATATTTCTTGCCATCAAAGGCTGGTGGTTAATTGAATCGTGTTTCATGTAAAGTCCCACGGAACAAAAACCTCCATCTTGTACATTGGAGAAGAAGGTTGAGGACTGTTTGAAGCCTGCGTCTGTGGACTATCCAGTCATGCCACTCTCTGGCTGTTAGAACAGCCGCGCTGGAGTAAAATACTTTGTCCAGGGAATAATAGGCTATTTACAGAATCACCACAACAAAATAACAGATCTCCATTAATTATTATTGTCTGGAATAAAAAAGTAAATTTTGTGAATTGATCAGTCTTGAAAGGCCACAGTTCAATTGAGTTAGTGTTTGGGAAATGTATTCCGCCTACCTTTACATTATTGATCACTGATTGGGGTAATCAGTGATCATGTCAAGTCTACCGTCGCCACGGTGGGGCCAACAGCCAAATGCCTGGACGCAGCTCATGGGACCGATTTCTACTGAGTTAACTTCATGTTTGTAATTGCATGAAGGTCGTCTCTGATCACACCTGACCATCAGAGCTGGGTCATCCTCGACTGCAGAGTGTATCGGTACATAAGGGTGAAATTGGCTCAGTCCATTTTGATAGAGATTCTTTCGCCTATATGGCAAATTCAGAGGAGGATCAGGAAGAGGCAGGACACCCAGGTTCCCGCGAATTATAGACGCTGAAACACAGGTTCGAACCACTGAGTCTTCCACCCCCAGCCGCTCCAGTACAACCATCGCTAAGTGGGTGGACGCCTAACCACACACTGGGAATACTGCAAGATCCTTACGCCTCCAACATTATTCAAATACTGATTTCAGATCCCTACAGGATAAGCCTCGCCGACAATCAAACCCCCCAAGTCTCGATTTACAAGCTTAACAACTACCAAAGATAAAAGAGGCTGTCTCATCACTCCTATCCAAACAGCCATAGAAGTAATAGATCAAGCAAAGAATCCAGGTTTCTACTCCCAGCTCTTCCTAGTTCCCAAGAAAAACTCCACGGAGAAATACAGACTCATTCCAAGTACAACATGAGCTTTTCAACAAGAACTATCTACGAAACCACCGGGTTTCAAGATGTCAGTTACGCAGATGATTCGCCATTCCTATGGACTAAGCATGGGCAGCATAGATCTACAGGATGCCTACTTGCACATCCCCATTCATCCCCGATTCCAGGAAATACCCACGATTTATGGAAAGTACTCCCATTCGAATATCATCAGCCCCATATTCACGAGGATAACGAACCGACATCACCCCTACATCGCCATGGGCTACGAAAGCGCTTTACTCGACGACGGGATACAAGTAGATCAAGATCCACTGCGCCTCCAAACTACAGTTAAATTACATCATAAAGCTACTAACACAACGAAGCGGCAAACTTACGCTTGTGTCGGACCTAGTACCTGACCTACAGTTCCTAGGTATTCGATCATCGGGCTAAATGCAACTCTATTATGGTACCAGAAGACCATGGCTCAAGATACAACAATAGACCATTCCACCAGCTCTATCAGTGGCAGAGCCTACTAGGTCTTCACATCGTTTCCAAGACATGACTGTCACAGGTAGATTGGCAGTTACGCCCCTACAGGTCAACGACATCTCAACGGTATGTACAAATCCATTCAGTCTAACAAACATTCTAGACCACATCTACTAAGTGGTGGACCAAGAAATTCCATCGTCTGCGAAGGGATTTGTTTAGCAGAGCAGGAATACAAAACCCATCTGTGTAGACGCTGTTACTCCAAGCGTTGGGGAGCCTATCTCACCAAATCAATATCGATATCAGGGTTATGGAATCAGCAAGAATGCAAACCCAGATGTTTGTGCCCAGAAATGAAAGCTGTAATCAACGCTATTCTACATTACAATATTTCCAAATGCCACGATCCATACAAGCAGACAATTCGACAGTGTATGCTTCTATTATAAACAAAGGCGTTCAACGAGATCGATGAACCTTTTGTCCTACCAATACAAGATCTAAATCTACATAAGGTTAAAGCAGCGTACATTCCCCGAGCTGTAAAATATACTACAGAATCCCAGACCCCCAAGTTGCGCAACGGATTTAAGTCTAGTGGGAAGGCCTCACGCGTACGGCTTCCTCAGCCAGCAATAATAATACCTCAAGTATTACAGAAAAACGGTGTTAGAACAGCAGCTGGAGTAAAATAATTTCATGAGTGTATTGAGTCAGTTGTCTTTATTAGAATATAAGGTTTTAATAAGAAATAATGAAATTTGCTTTGCTGAATTTGAAATTAGTTTTAAAGTATATTTGTATCTGAATCTATAAAATTGCTTTGTTGAGAAATATTTATTTTTAGAGAGGTCAGAATATCTTTTCAGGAATATGAGAGTGATCCACCCACACGATCTGGTCTTACATTAAAAGACTGACATCAATGTTCTGTATATATTATTAGTCGCTGATCCTGCCTGTACAGTGCGGTCACTCCTTGCTACATCCCTCCTTCCCTTGCTACATCCCTCCTTCCCTTGCTACATCCCTCCTTCCCTTGCTACATCCCTCCTTCCCTTGCTACATCCCTCCTTCCCTTGCTACATCCCTACAGAACTCCATCCCAACATCCCTACAGCATAGCAGGATGGAAACCAACATCCAGTAATTACCGACCGCAAATTGACTCACTACAGTTGGCGTGTTCATTAGGTTGTCTATCAATGTTTCTGGTTGTGTGTTGCTAGACGTAGTTGTTCCCACCTACCTGTTCCCACCAACCTGTTCCCACCTACCTGTTCCCACCCACATGTTCCCACCTACCTGTTCCCACCCACATGTTCCCACCCACCTGTTCCCACCTACCTGTTCCCACCTGTTCACCACCCAACCTGTTCCCACCCACCACCCACCTGTTCCCACCCACATGTTCCACCCACCACCCACCTGTTCCCACCCACATGTTCCCACCTACCTGTTCCCACCCACATGTTCCCACCTACCTGTTCTCACCCACGTGTTCCCATCTACCTGTTCCCACCCACCACCCACCTGTTCCCACCCACCTGTTCCTCAGTCACCTGGCAGCACTGACATACAGAAATAGATGGCAGCATCAATATCCCTGGTATCAGATGGTCCGTACTGGCTCAACAGGAGCTGGTCATGCTGCAGCTTATACAAGTTGTATAACACGTTATTTGTGATGTGAGCATCATCTGCATAGATATGCATCAGGTTTCCACGAAAACTAGTGTTTGCATTTGACTTTATACAATGATTTCAGTACATAGAGGTACATTGTGTTGCCTTGTGAAGAAACATCTCTGTGAAAATGTTAGTAAGTTCAATGTAATGTTGACTAATAGACCATGAGGTTGTGTTTGCCATGAAGTGATGTTGTAATGTTGACTGATAGTGTTTCCATGAGGTTGTGTTTGCCATGAAGTGATGTTGTAATGTTGACTGATAGTGTTTCCATGAGGTTGTGTTTGCCATAAAGTGATGTTGTAATGCTGACTGATAGTGTTTCCATGAGGTTGTGTTTGCCATGAAGTGATGTTGTAATGTTGACTGATAGAGAGTGTTTCCATGAGGTTGTGTTTGCCGCAAAGTGATGTTGTTACTGAAAGAGAGTGTTTCCATGAGATTGTGTTTCCATGAGGTTGTGTTTGCCAGAGTGATTTGTAATGTTGACTGATAGAGATCCATGAGAGTGTTTCCATGAGATTGTGTTTGCCATGAGGGTTTGTGTTTGCCACTTAAAGTGATGTTGTTACTGAAAGAGAGTGTTTCCATGAGATTGTGTTTGCCAACAAGTGATGCAGATGTTGACTGATTGAGAGTGTTTCCATGAGGTTGTGTTTGCCGCAAAGTGATGTTGTTACTGAAAGAGAGTGTTTCAATTGTTGTCCCAACTGTGGTCCCAACTGTTCTCCCAATTGTATACATGACTATTAATCAACAAGCATATGTGCTTCTATCAGGATCATAACATTCAAATACGTTTATGACAAGATATTTTTCTCGATGAGTTAATCATGTACAAATTTCTATGTAAATCTCAGTGGGAATTAAACATAAAATACACAGTAATTATTCAGCATTTTTGCATAATGTCAAACTTACAAGATGATTTGATGGAGCAAGTTAGAAAACAAGATAAAAAGACCAAGCTTGCCATCACAGATCCGTTTGACAGTGTTCTTGTCACTAGTGATGTGGAATACCTTCCTCATCAGAAAGACTCCTCCAGGATGATGCTTGATGCACCATACTGCATCTGATGGATGGGCCACGCCCGTACACATTTCCATTTTGTCAGCAGAGTGTGGTAATAGTTTCACAGGAATGTAATTATGGAAGTATCTCTCCGACTTCCTGACAGCTTGCTCAGTGTGCTATGTACCAGCGGTTGTATCACAGAGGGTGAAATGGAGCCACCAGGGCACTAGTCGGTGTGGGGTTATCACTTCCTACAGTAAATATTTTCATTAACTACACTCTTACATAACAAATGTGACTTCTTTGACAAAGTTCCTGTGTAAACATTATCTGATTGAAGTAATTGATATGACCCTGTGGTATGGCTATTGGTTGTCATCTTGATTGAAACATTCTACCTGGCAACACAGCCGTCAGGGTGGTTGTGGAGGCAAACGTTTGCACCAAACTCTGTTCTTACTGGAAAGGATTGACTTGGAATGCATCTCTGTCCTTGAACTGTCTTATCCCGGTAACGAATTGTAGTGCTTTCCTGCAAATTTTGTGAAAAAGAACACTGGATTTGAAATAAGATTATTCTCTCCTGTCAGAATGAGATGTGTGTTGGTGATTTGAAAGTTAGTTGAGGTGGCAGGGAGACAGTTATATCAGTTTCACCCAGGAGATAATCTGCATGTGACATGGCAGCTTGGTGGACTGCTGTCATAGACGTCATACATTTAATATCCAACAGTCACATTATCTGTATAGTATTTATACTCATTGTTCAGAATCAAAGATGAAATGCAAATGTTCCCTCATGTTGGGTATAATTATGGATGTGGGGGAAATCCATACAGTCAAGTGTAGTGATTTACTGCTGCTGCTGCTGTATGATGATGATGATGATGATGATGATAATGATGATTACAGTGATGGTACAATGTTTTGGTGATGTTTGGTTTATAAATCCAGCAACAGCTATGGGGTAAGACAAGAAGGTGCCGACAAAGTCCTGCTGCTCAAGGTTTTACTGCCATGTTGTTTCAGGTGATGGAGAACTGCCAGAACCTGACCACCAGATCTGTTCCAAAGGATAATGTAAAGAGGAGCTACGTCATGTCCAAGCCCAAATCCCGGCGGAGACCAGCCCCAACTTCCAGCCTGATGGAGCAGCTGGAGACTGTCCTCAAGAAACTCATGGACTCGCGTGGAATCTACAATCGCCTTTCCAACGAAATCTGTGGTCAAGGCATCATCTATGAACAGGATATGTCAAGCAGCAAGTGCTGGAATGGAACTCACATTGCACAGTAAGTTTTACCTTCTTCATTACTGTTACCATGGTTTCTTGTCACTCTGGCTCCTGAACAGAGAGCTGTCTGGTCATTTCTTCACTATCATTGTTGCTGGGCTGACATTGAGTTTGTCAAGTTCATTGTATGGTATGGTTGGCCAAGGAACAAGGACACTTTTGTTTCCAGCAATGTTATATGTTTGGAGTGATATGAGGTGAAAATAAGAGACAGGGTGTGACCCACTAATTCTTGACATCAACAAAATGTAAAATAACAACCTATGCTGCTAGACCCATGTGGACTGAAGATTGAACATGTCAAATAATGGCAGCCTGTGATGATTGGACAAAAAGACATTTCTCTAGACTTTTACCCATAGTAATATACGTTAACAAATCCCACATGTCCGACCTAGTCCTATGTTAACATGTCCTATGTATGGATAGTCCTATGTTAACATATCCCTATGTATCGACCTAGTCCTATGTTAACATACCCTATGTATCGACCTAGTCCTATGTTATTCACATACCCTATGTATCGACCTAGTCCTATGTTAACATACCCTATGTATCGACCTAGTCCTATGTTAACATACCCTATGTATGGACCTAGTCCTATGTTAACATACCCTATGTATCGACCTAGTCCTATGTTAACATACCCTATGTATCGACCTAGTCCTATGTTAACATACCCTATGTATGGACCTAGTCCTATGTTAACATATCCCATGTATCGACCTAGTCCTATGTTAACATACCCTATGTATCGACCTAGTCCTATGTTAACATACCCTATGTATCGACCTAGTCCTATGTTAACATACCCTATGTATCGACCTAGTCCTATGTTAACATACCCTATGTATCGACCTAGTCCTATGTTAACATATCCCATGTATCGACCTAGTCCTATGTTAACATATCCCATGTATCGACCTAGTCCTATGTTAACATACCCTATGTATCGACCTAGTCCTATGTTAACATATCCTATGTATCGACCTAGTCCTATGTTAACATACCCTATGTATCGACCTAGTCCTATGTTAACATACCCTATGTATCGACCTAGTCCTATGTTAACATACCCTATGTATCGACCTAGTCCTATGTTAGTCCTATGTTAATACCCTATGTATCGACCTAGTCCTATGTTAACATATCCTATGTATCGACCTAGTCCTATGTTAACATACCCTATGTATCGACCTAGTCCTATGTTAACATATCCCATGTATCGACCTAGTCCTATGTTAACATACCCTATGTATGGACCTAGTCCTATGTTAACATATCCCATGTATCGACCTAGTCCTATGTTAACATATCCCATGTATCGACCTAGTCGTATGTTAACATACCCTATGTATTGACCTAGTCCTATGTTAACATATCCCATGTATCGACCTAGTCCTATGTTAACATATCCCATGTATCGACCTAGTCCTATGTTAACATATCCCATGTATCGACCTAGTCCTATGTTAGCATACCCTATGAATCAACCTAGTTCTATGTATCAACCTAGTCCTATATTAGCATACCCTACATGTCTGACCTGCTTCTGTGGGTTCCTTTATCAGGTGCTTGACACAAGTTAGGTTAAACCACACAGGGTAGGTAGCCTGGAATCTGTGGCCTGGATGTATGGAGTTTATATACAAATGATAAGTGTATGTACAGTATGTATCACAGAACAGTTTTACAGTTTTGCCAATCCTTGAAATGGTGTTCTTGTATATCATCCCATATTTTGGAAATATTTTTTGTGAGTTTTGCAAGACTACTTGATTTCCTAGAATCTGAAAACCTGGAAATGACAATACAGCCAAACAGACTATGCCCTGTGCAAATCTGTTAACATAGCAGATATGAACTGGCCTGCCTGACATATTGTGAGTGAGTGAGTGACAGAGCTCCAGATAAGATTTAGCTAATGTGGGTACTGTACCCACTGTATTGTTTTGGAGTGGGTATTATGAATGTTGAGTGGGTATTTCATTTTCCGTTACCCACTGCTTTCAAATATGTGCGTATTTCAGTCATTTTACACACCTAAGTATTGTGTCATTGAGTAAGTTTACTAAACAGGTATGTTCTGCCTTATGTCATACCTAATCAAAACCAACTTAAATATAAGTGATTTCATAAAAATGAAATGATTTCATAAAAAATCAGTCATCCTATACTGACAGTACAACACTTGTCCTATACTAACAGTACAACTTGATAGCAATCGATGTCTTTTTCATTATGCAAGCGATTTTTATAAGTATATTCCATACGCATTTGTTTTAAACTCTTTGCGTATCTAACATTTTCAATGCGTAATTGGTACGCAACAATTATTTTTCAATGCGTAATTGGAAATTTTCTATGCGTATTTTACCCGGATACGCAGCTTATCTGGGCCTCTGGAGTGAGTTGGATTTTAAGCTGCTTTTAGCAATATTCCAGCAATAAAACGGCGGGGGACACCAGAAACGGGCTTGTACCCATGTGGGGAATCAAACCTAGGTCTTCGGCGTGATGAGCGAACACTAAAGCTAACTGCCCCTGACTTGAATGTGCGAGTCAGTTTGAAGGTGAATCACTGCACATGACTGTACAGTTGGCTACTGCCTGTAGTATATGAGGGGACATCCAGCATATAGTCACAATCTCACTAGCTGGCCCTCTAGCAGGGTTTCTTAGTCACCCTGTTTCCAGGGCAACCTGGACTGAAGCTGGTTATGTCAGAACAAGGAAAGGTGTGCATGTTGTAAATGTAACTCGCATGTTATCTTTTGTGATTTGACCATCAGATTAAAACTTGGATATTTTGCACACACATGTTTGAAAATGACAAATTGATGTCCCATTTGTCCAGATGTTAAAACTTAAACAACAGATTATTTGTCTCACAGCACATAGTGGATGCTCTCACAGCACATAGTGGATGCTGTCTTGTGACTGTGGCTGTATTGGTGATGTATGTAATTGTGAGTGTCAGATTGTCATTTAATGGTAAATCCTGGCTTTAGGCTGTGAGTGGAAGCTGACAGAGCTGTCAACAGGCTCACAGTCACTGCTGATCCTGATAGACTCAGTTTCCAAACCAGAGATCCAGTTTCTTGCAACATGACCAGAGCTGTTGTCAGCTCTATACAGTCCTAATCCTACCATCAGCCAGCAATAGAAGCATCTTTGTCAGCGTGACCGCCTACAAGTGTGTACACGGCAGCAGTGTCTGTGCTTACTGACCCCTGTCAATATTCAACCTTTCATGTCTATCTCCAACTCATACCATCACTTATTGACCTGTAGTAGTTTACCATACAGTCACATGACCTAGTCTACCATGCAGTCACATGACCTAGTCTACCATACTACCTAGTCTACCATACAGTCACATGACCTAGTCTACCATACAGTCACATGACCTATAGTGGTCTACCATACAGTCACATGAACTATAGTGGTCTACCATACAGTCACATGACCTATAGTAGTCTACCATACAGTCACATGACCTATAGTGGTCTACCATACAGTCACATGACCTATAGTAGTCTACCATACAGTCACATGACCTATAGTAGTCTACCATACAGTCACATGACCTATAGTGGTCTACCATACAGTCACATGACCTATAGTGGTCTACCATACAGTCACATGACCTATAGAAGTCTACCATACAGTCACATGACCTATAGTAGTCTACCATACAGTCACATGACCTATAGTGGTCTACCATACAGTCACATGACCTATAGTGGTCTACCATACAGTCACATGACCTATAGTGGTCTACCATACAGTCACATGACCTATAGTAGTCTACCATACAGTCACATGACCTATAGTAGTACCATACAGTCACATGACCTAGTATACCATACAGTCACATGACCTATAGTAGTCTACCATACAGTCACATGACCTATAGTGGTCTACCATACAGTCACATGACCTATAGTGGTCTACCATACAGTCACATGACCTATAGTGCTGTTCCTGGAAAGACTGTTGCGGTACCTATCATCTGCTGGTAACATGCAGCTTCTGGCCCCCCTTTCCTATGTGCCACCCACCTCATGACGAACTCACCTCCGCCTGTCTCACATCCTAACCTTTACCTTTCTTGTATGATACACCCACTTTCACATTTACACCACAGCATGTGCTTACCTTCAGGTAACCACTGTACTTTAACATGGAATCATATTAACACGTACGAAAGTGAATTGATTTATTTTCTGCAGCATGGTTTGCTTCATGAAGATGCATCCTCCTCCCTGACCTGTGGCCTAATCTGCCCAGGAATCACTTACCACTGCAGGCAGGCAGGCAGGCAGGCAGTACAGGGAAATACCCAGGCCTGCCTTTGTAGTTACCTTTTTACTTTTCTTCCTTGGTGGGCCAGAGGGAAGGCTTGACACACTTCACAAGAAACAGGTTCAACATTGGTCTTAATCTCTAGTCCATACTCTCCATGAAAAGGCTGTTGTTTTATGACTTTTGCTTTTTATGGTCTGCAGTGTACTGTGAGAAACAAGACCAGTTGCTGCCCGAGTTGTGGACTCCCGTTACAATCCAGTGTACTGTGAGAAACAAGACCAGTTGCTGCTCGAGTTGTGGACTCCCGTTACAATCCAGTGCATCTGCTATGCTCTGATGTCTGAGATAAATTGAACACTTGATCTAGACTAAAGCTTGTCTAGACTCTTCCATCGCTCCTTTGATTAGAGATTTAACTTTGTTAAATATTGCTCACTGTGAGCTGGAGTTTAATGAAGAGGTTGTTGCCTGTGTTCTGGTCTCCAGGTTGTGCAGCCAGCCTCCTCCACATGCAGGCTCGGTCAGCTTGCTCCGTACCTCACAACCTATTCATTTGGATCTCAGTGTAGAGTCATAAGGGAGGGATTGGCTTGTCATGCTTCGACTGCTCTTCAGGTAGAATAATCTTTTGACCATCTTCACTTCATACTAGGCCTCCCAGAGGGATAGCAAACATTGTACACTTCAGATCGCATCTCCCAGATCGTTGTTAGATGTTGGTACATGGTAGTATACATGGTAACATGCTAAGATACATGGTTAAAGTGATGGTAACATGCTAAGATACATGGTAACAGTGATGGTAACATGCTAAGATGTATGGTAACAGTGATGATAACATGCTAAGGTACATGGTAACAGTGATGGTAACATGCTAAGAGTAACATCTAAGATGATACAAGGTAGCCTACAGTGATGTGCTTTGTACTAAAGTGATGATAACATGCTAAGGTTCATGGTAACAGTGATGGTAACCTTTGCCACACTATTTCCCATATATTTGCCATGTCCAGGCTTCTGGGCCTGCCTTACATGCTTCGTGAAGTCGCCACACTAAAACTCCTAGCAATTCCTCTCTATGTAGGGATCTGTCCTGCGACAGGATTTTCTTTAGGTAATGGTCTTCATTACTTTTCAAACAATGTGCACTCTCCTGTTGTGCTTGGATTACTTTTAAAACAATGCAGATCTCATCCCTTTCTGAGATCTCACATCAGGTCTGTATTCTTCATTTGTCTCACCTATTTCATCCTTTAAGACCATTCACCCCTCAGTCATACTCTCTTCCTCCTCCCCCTTCCCCTGTGCTGCTTCCTCCTCCTACTGACTCCCCCAGTATCTGGTGACTAGCCTACACTTATGGCCATGGGCCCCTCTACAGTGGTGATTTGCTTCAATAATTTTTCGTGCTCGGATTGTTTTATGGTCCTTGTGAATACAGCCTGAGATGGGAGCCGATGCTGCTGCTTCAGGGAGCTGAGTTATGCTGCTGCTGCCGTTGAGGGGCGCATGACACATGACACATTGAGAACTGCTGCGTAATGGGAGTGCAGTCCTAGAATACGTGCCTTCCATGGACGAGAACATTTTCTGTCACTGACTTACAATTATGTGTCAGATTTCAGAGTAGAGAAGATAATTGAAGTTTTGCTCTTATTTGTTAGACTTCAGTTCATGTCTTCATTTTTGTTTTAAAATGTTGAACTAAAAATAATGATAAAAAGTTTTGAATAGTAAAACGGCTTTTGGGGTATGTGCTGATCCTATAATAATTTAGCTGAATCATCCAATCCTCGTCGGTTTGTGGGAATGTGGTGAAGGTTCCTGATGATTTGTAAAACTTGGACTGAGTTTTATATTCTTGATATTTTGTAGAGAGATACTCTGTACCGTCTGTCTCAACACCCTTTAAACAGTGCTAACAGAGGAGAATGTCCTACAAGGGTGCAGGGTAAACACTAAAACATATGTCAATTCACACAATTATTGTGCAAAAGTATTCGTGTTTCTGGAAGGAATCTTGGTGCGAATGAGAGGTAGATACGCTCAATGGGCACGACTATTCCAAGCGAATATCAAGGCATTGTGCCATGTCTTCAAGTGGTGCTGGAGTTGCCTTCACACTGTGGAGGATGGTTTCCGTGCTAGATCAATGTTACTTGCCTTCGCTAGCATTTATGTCAATTCTTTTGCTTTCCAAAGAAAATAAGCCACTTGGTAAGAGTTTGTTATCGTTAGCATAATAAAACATGGCTGTGTACGTAGGTATGTTGATCTTGTTTCTTCAAGCTAAATGGATAAACGACTTTTCTTGTAGAAATGACCGTAAATATTGTTTTCATATTTTGAGATTTACTGTGATATTAGGAGACAGTGTTGATATTGCTCAAGGTGAAGTTACTGCAGAAATTATGCTCCTTATAACCTCCATGCCAGACCTGCTTTACTCTTGGCAAGACGACAAGTTTGAGAGAAACTAGGGTATATTACCAGCCTACTACACACCGCGGCCTGGTGTAACTTGATGAACAGTTTGCAGGTAGACACAACTTTGCTTTTGAAGCAGAAATCTAATTAATGACTACCATTCCACAGTATATAAATTTGTTTTTACAAAGTTTTATTGTATTGTTCTGATCAAGTCGGAGCAAGTCTGGCAAAAAAAATAAGTGTCATTGTATCCGAGGTATTGTTTCATTCCCACGATCAGTGTAATTTCTATGTACACCAGTAAAATATACATTTGTTCTGGATATGTGAGTGTGAACTTCAAATGTTCTCCTATTTCAATGAATGAGAAGTATTGATGAAATGTAATTTGTTAAAAACAACCATCAAACATTCCCATAAGTGCCCACTTATGGTGACATTTTATCATGTCCACCAAATGTGTGAGATTGTTCTGGATTTTTCAAGCACGTAGGAAAGAATATTTATTGTTGGGAGAAGCCCGGCCATTGAGTGGTGGTAGCCAAGGTTTGCAAATCTGTCGGTAAATCTCAGTGTCTCTAGGATCAGTCGGCCTTGGGGAAAATTGTGTTGATTGTTGAAATGCCTGTCTTGTGGTGGTGTTCTGCAGACCTGGGCGAGGGGAGGGGGGAACTGCATGTCCCGCGAGGAACTTCGTTACATGCCAGGCCATTTGCTGCCCCTTCTGTCTCCTGTCTGGTGATTAGTCCTAGATGTCCTCTCCCAATACGGAAGTTTAGAAAGGATTTACACCGGTATCGTTCAAACACATCGTCTTTGCCTGTCACACCTCCCAACACCTCTCACAAATTGTTGCTCATTTTATTTTGGTACTGATCTTGAGAAAAACAAAATTTCAGGTTCGTTGATGGTCTGATGCCAAGTTTGTGAATGGATTTTGACCAGTTATTGTCAGAAATGTTCTCTGTTTTTGTTGAGAAACATGAGATAATACTTGGAAAATGTTATGAATGTTGTCTTTTGGGTTGACATGTTTTTGAGAGAAGGATGTACGCAAGGATGAATATTTCTCGTACATGGTAATTTGACTGGAATGTTTTCAAACTTGAACCTTTTGAATTGTGCATAATGCCTCTCTTTACCTTGTTGAGAGAGGTGGAGGCCGAGGGATAACTGCTTCACTGTGGGAAGGTAATTAGAAGGGGTGGATTGTGTAACTTGAGGTCACACAATGAGAGGCCAAAGGTTATCTGACAACTATTGACCCAAGTTTTTGGGGGTTAGAATCAGGGGAAATAGATACCGGTCATAAAGGTGCAATGGAACTTTGAAAATTCAAACTTGAAAGTTTTTCTTTCTTTTAATCAATATCTAATGGTTGTGGGGTTTTAACTATAGTGTCGATGGTCTTTTGTGTGGATGGTCAAAAATATGTTTTGAAAGGCTACATATGATCCAGTTTTAACTTTCTGAGGCCGCAGATCATTATGGAATTTATTGCTCTCTATGTCAGGGATTTTCAAGTGTCATTGCTGCATTAGTGCTGGAATATTCCTCATTTTCAGAAAGACAAATACACCTTTTCAGAGACTTTTTCTAAAGCTAATTGTAAAGTGAAGTTTTTTAAACAGATCAAACAAATCTGCCTGTGAAAACAATTCCGTTAAGAATGAGACAATCTACACTTTGGTTAACTGTGTTTGAGGAGAATATGACAACTTGTCTTCAGTCCTTACACTTTCTAGCAGAACAATTATTTTAACCCTTTTGTTGCCGGACCCCATCAAAGCAGGCGACACATCCTGTCCAATGGGAGCTAGAGACCTGATACCAGCATCCCCCAAGATGAACCCTATCTTAGTTTAAGGTGTAAGTGAAGCCCCCAGGAGTGGGATTTCGCTACTGTCTACACAAGGGCCGTAATTCAGCCTCACATGGGAGGTAATTAGCCTCGTGATGAGGCCAGCTGGCCACAAGCAAATTTGATAGGATTACAAACATCGCCATCTGGTGTGCTATTGTGGAACTGGAGGTGCTATAATTTCATTTGTGATGTTTTAGGAGGATTTGAGGAAAGGATTCCCGATGACCATTTGAACTGCAAATCTGAAACCAGAGATTGCTGGAGCTGAACGTCACATTTTGTCACTGTGATTGCTCATTTTGTATTGTTTTGAAATGGATAATGCAATTTGAAGACAAAGTATCATTTTTATTAGTTCAGTATAATATATTAATGACATTCTGCTCGTATTCCACATAGACGGGTGGTGGTGGTGATGGTGAGGTAGCCTAGAGGTTAAAGCGTTCGCTCGTCACGCCAAAGACCAGGGTTCGATATCCCTCATGGGTA
Organism: Haliotis rubra; assembly: GCF_003918875.1. Lineage (NCBI taxonomy): Eukaryota > Metazoa > Mollusca > Gastropoda > Lepetellida > Haliotidae > Haliotis > Haliotis rubra. Next base: position 87,298 of record NW_025765417.1, read on the forward strand.
CAATATGTGAAGCCCATTTCTGGTGTTCCCTGCCGTGATATTGCTGGAATATTGCTAAAAGCAGCGTTAAACCTCACTCACTCACTCACTCACTCACTCACTCACTGTCTATGTAGAACTGGGTACCGCATCTGAATGAACTAACAACATGAGCATACAGTCAGCAGGAGAACCGTGGTGTTACTTGACACTGTTGTCACATGTGTAAGCTGTGTAACAGAACTGCCGGGTGCACATTGAACACTGTACCTGCCCCTCACATCAAGGTGTGAGATTTCTCCATAGGGGGTGAATCATGGAACAGCTCTCACAGCTATAGGTACGTGCTGAGCACAGTGTTTGGAATGGTCAACAGCCCCTGGATAACAAGACTACGGCCCTGTGTTACTGTGCATCGTTGCAGAGGTATCGACCACTAGTTTATACAAGCCTTTAGGTTGGACACAGGTAGACAGAAACTATTAGGAGTAGGTCAGTTGCAGCAGCTAAGGTGTCCATTTCAGAACGTGATCAGCTGTTTAGGTTGGAACTGACTGAGTGAGGGGGTGGTAGATGTCAGAGGTTCCAGAGTGCTTGTCTAGAATCAATTCTCTATTTCCAACATAGCTTCTTGTAGGATTTATACACTCCCTGAAAACTATTCCAGTCTTGTATATTGTTATCTTGTGTCCTGCTTGTTGATTCCTTGTCTTCATTAATCAATTAAACACTTCATAACGAGCTGCATTGTTCACAATACACTGCCTTCATGTTTGGTTCATGCAGTACACATTTATTTTATTCTTTACAGTTCAAGTTCATACATGCATGTGGACACTTTAGAAGCTGAGTCACAAGATACGACTTGATAAATACCAAACCCTTGAGGTCATAACAACTTCTCTTTTTAAACTTTGAAATGTCTGAAGCAAGGGAATGAGGAACAGAATGCAGTGTTGATAATGAGAGATCACATTCCTGACCTCTGCCTTGTATATAATCAGTGCACAAATTGTCAACATTTTACTCTGGGGTTGTTTAACTTTGATGCTGTTTGCCCAGCTTTAATGTGGCAACATTTATCCTGGACAAGGAGGCATCATGACTGAAGTACACAACAAATAAGATGCGACTGGAATTTTAGGAACATTCTTGGAGTCCCTATACATTTAAGTATGACATTTCCAGTTTCCTTGAATATGTTGTTTTGAGGACTTTTTAAAGAAATAAAGAATATAAGATAATATAATATAAAGAAAATAACTGTTTTTTAAATATCTGCCTCACATTTATTCTGAGCTCCATCTTGATAAACTGAGCATAAGTCCTTGGGACCAGTTTGATTTCATATGGATGAGGTGCAGTTCCATCTCTGCTTGGACATGTAACTGTCCTGATACAGAAATAAGTCTACATGACAATTCATAGAAAACACAATCTATTTCCCAATCATTCAACCAAGCCAACACAGTCTTGTATTGACACTAGACTTTGTGATATTTTGCAAGTAATGCAGCACCTAGTATGGTGAAGCATTGATCCGTCACTGAACCAGCACAAACCTAGATGTGATTCATGCACCATGTCTTCTCTCCCCACTGATGCAGCTTCATGCTGACTTTATTCTACATCCATGTTCCTTCCATGGACTGCCCAAGGTACTTATGGTCTAATGGATAGGTGGTCATCATGATCTAGGGGATAGATGGTCCTCATGATCTGGGGAATAGATGGTCCTCATGATCTGGGGGATAGATGGTCCTCATGGTCTGGTGGACAGATGGTCCTCATGGTCTAGTGGACAGATGGTCCTCATGGTCTGCCCATGGAGCAGGTTTGATTCCTGGGTGCTATGTACCAAACGATGACACACAGTGTTTCCCCTTCCTGCTTGTGTGTTTGGAAACTTGGGGGTATGCAGAAGGACATGCAGCTTTGAGTTGGTATTTGGTTTCAGTGTGGCATGAGAAAAACCTGAACTTGTCCTGTCTCATTTGATTGAACATTTTCACACACACACACACACACACACACACACACACACACACACACACACACACACACACACACACACACACACACACATGAATGAGACATTAACTCAGTTCCTCCTCATCTATAATATGCATGAACAAAGTTTTGCCTGCTACTGAGGCTTTGCTTCAGTACCCACAGAATGTATGAGTGGTACCACTGTTAAACAAGTCTTACAATTGCTGTGAATATGTATGTAATGTGACAGAAATCATCAGTGAAATGTTCTGTCTGAGTGTAGACCTGAGACCCTATTGCCTCCTCCTGTCCTCAGTGTCGATCTGTGCAGCAAGCAGCAGCGACAACTTCAGGTGTTACACTGATTAATGTGCATTGGTTCTCACCCAAATAACCATCTAGGACACTGCCCTTAAGATTGAAATAATCTCATACATTTCACTTTCACAACGCCTGAAATCTGGAATAATCATGAACCCAAAACACTTGCAGTAAGAAACAGCTTTCCAAACATGTTCGTTTTTTTTTGACTGGCGTTATCAGAGATGCCTGTTTCCGTTTATACATGCTCATTTTGCTTCCTATTTTTTGTAATCCTGATAGGATTCCAGTGCTCATTGACCAAAGCGATTCAAGTTTTGTGGGCTTCTCTCAGCCATTTTTGTAGCAGGAGATTCTGTAAAAGATGAAGAAAAAGGATCTGAACTGTGGAAGGATTGTATTTGTTTATGATGTTTGAGAAAATTGATCCTGGAGCTTTCCCACTTTTTCATCCTTCATTCATGCTTGAAGCTTCCATGTGTGAAATGACCTGACACACACATCCTTGAGTAGTTGTGAATCACATGGGAGTCACTCCCAGCCCCAACTTACACTCAACTTCTGTGGATTAGTGATGTTCAAGGTTAAGTCTGTGAAAATCATTTCAAGTGGTAGGCATGGTTAATAGACAATGTCAAAATGTGCATATAAATTTTAAATTACATCCCCTGGTTGTTCAATTTAGAATATGGGCTAATGTATTGTGAAAGGATTGTGCTTTGTATGGAAGGCTATTACAGCTAGTACAGACTTTCTGGGAAGTATTTACAATGATATTTGGTGCATCCTTTGTCATGTCTAAATGGCTATTAGTCATGGCCCTTCGAGCCCCAGTTTAGTCTATACATTTAGGTAAATGCAATGCATGGTGCTTGGGTAAGCCTTCCAGTTTATATCCTCTTTCACAGAGGCTGGTCTTTGAAGCTGCATTTTTAGCTTCATAAAGCCCAGTCAAGCCTCGACTTGGTGCAACGTATTTCATTTTGGTTTGCAGATGCATGAAAACGTTAGATTCCTTTATCCTGATCCTTTAAGTCTCTTGTGAGCAATAAAATCCAATGTGGTGAAAGTGTACGATTCACAGCACATGCGCATGACAGTCGTTGGAGGCCATTCCTGTCCGATCGGCCATGAAGACTGAAGCAGGATTGGTCAATGAGAAGAACATGTGGGTTTTGATTGGTTGAACAGTCTTGGGAGAGTTGTAACTCTCAAAGTTAATTTCGGTAGGCTTTATTCGTGATGGGATATCGTGTTGGTGTTTAGCAGGCCTTAAGTGTATATCCTACTGTCCTTCAGGTCTGTCTGCCAGCATTGTCGCTGTGGCCCTAGGGGTAGAACCTAATGCCATTGATTTATATTGTTACTGAGCTAACACTATTGCCGCTGTGGAAGGTTGTTTCTGCAAGGAATATAATGTGCTAACTTGAGTTACATACGTCCCAGTTGTTTAGCTGATTTAATTTTCATCAATATATGCTAGTAATTTATTCGTTAACACTGCTGACTTCATAACCACATTATGAATGATTTATCAAGCAAACATTCTACTTGTATTGATAATCAGGGTGTATGTAAGTGAAATTTGTGTAATGTATGCCAGCTTCGAAGCATTCAAATGCTAAAAAAAGAGACTCATTTCATAGTTTTGTTTGAAATGACGTCACAGGAATATGACATCCAGTTGGCTCTGTCTTGACGTGTGACTGTGGGGATTGGGGGTTAAATGGTACACTCTTACCACGGTATGGTACGTATTGCAGTACAAACCTTCGGTTCGATCCACGGTTCTACTAATACCGCGGGATACCGTTTCACCCTTAGTGAGGATTGGCTAGGGCAGCAAGTTGGCTGGAAGCTTGTGTTGTGTCCCAATGATTCGGCTGCATGTACTCATTAATGCTGCTGTTCAGGGTGGGAAATGAGACTCTGTGTATCCTGAGGCTGTCAGGATCTGTCAGGCAGATTGTAGGACTTGTATATACTGTAGATAGCTGAAGATTGTGGGTAACATCAGACTTCAAGCATGTAAGACAGATTGTAGGACTTGTATATACTGTAGATAGCTGAAGATTGTGGGTAACAGCAGACTTCAAGCGTGTAAGGCAGATTTTAGGACTTGTATATACTGTAATCAGCTGAAGATTGTGGGTAACATCAGACTTCAAGCATGTAAGATAGATTGTAGGACTTGTATATACTGTAATCAGCTGAAGATTGTGGGTAACATCAGACTTCAAGCATGTAAGATAGATTGTAGGACTTGTATATACATTAGTCAGCTGAAGATTGTGGGTAACATCAGACTTCAAGCATGTAAGACAGATTGTAGGACTTGTATATACTGTAATCAGCTGAAGATTGTGGGTAACATCAGACTTCAAGCATGTAAGACAGATTGTAGGACTTGTATATACTGTAATCAGCTGAAGATTGTGGGTAACATCAGACTTCAAGCATGTAAGACAGATTGTAGGACTTGTATATACTGTAATCAGCTGAAGATTGTGGGTAACATCAGACTTCAAGCTTGTACAGCAGATGCTTGTGAATATGCCAATATTCACCAAGCTTCAACGATTATTTTTTTCCTCAATTTCTTCTAGTAAACTGAAGTGGTTTCTTGCAGGTGCTTACAAATCTAGCATCTTACCAAGTCCTAGATCAAAGGGTTTGAGAAACAAAAATTATATTTGGGGAGGATTTTTTACACCAGAAAACTAATTCTCTGAAATGCAATTTTCATAAACTTCAAAATTCTTTCCCTTGGCACATTGTTGTCGATGGAAGAAAAACAATCTGCAATGAGAAAGTTAAGGAGAACTGGAAGGAGTGAGTGTTGTGGCCATTATCTCACCTGCTGCAGGCATCAGGCAGGAGCAGTCTTGTGTAGCACCATCTCCAGTGTTCCCAGAGGACGTTGGCAGCAGAGCCAGGGAGCCAAGCAGTTTCACTGACTTTCCTAAACTGTTGGCTTGACTTGTCTCCGATAATATTTGCTTAAGATCTTGTCTTTCCATTTAACAGGTGCCGATGTCACGATACCATGTGCTTTTTCAGGTTGTTTTGGATGTCTTTTATCGGTATTGTGTCATATTTCTTCTATTATGTAACGGAGGATGTTTACAGATTTTGTCGAATCAGTTTGTGGAATTTGTTTCGGAATAAACATTTAGAAAATGACATTTGAGGTCGTTGTTCTGTCTCTTCAACTCCTTCATTTTTTCACCTGTAGATGTTGAAGAACAATAACTGTGTGAGAGCCCTATTGGGTCAGTCATTGACTTTCCATCAATTTCATGTTGAACACAGTGGCTTTTAATGAACATATCTGCACATCAGCAATACATCCTTAGCCAAGATTTACCCAAGTAAAACAATGACACTGAAATGGATCACCTGAGAACTGATCCTGACATGTTTTGAAATATGTTTCGCAGCAATAATTCATCACCTAGCAACGGTAATGATTGTGCATCCATCAAGCTAGTCTAATATTTGGTTGGCTGAGCTTAACTACAAACTTGTACCAATCCCAGAACTAGAGGTTTCAACAGAGTACAGTATTACAAAAACACTTTCTTCTTGTGTTGCAAAGTTTGTTTTTGAATCACCAATTAATGGAAGTAATTCTGGAGGAGAAAATAATGTTTTCAAAATCAAAACTTAAATATCTGTTATGATTCAAAGTTCACCTAATGGGTTTGAAAAGGTTTTCTTCAAGAGTTGAATAATTAATGGCAGTTGGTTAGTGCTAACACATTAAGAGGTAGTTAGATAGGGTATCTACACTGAAATGTTGCTTTCATTTTTAATATGATAATGATTAAAGTATATTTCAGATATTTCCAGTCATTTAGATAAGCTGCTTTATAGTTACAGCAAAATTTTGAAAAAGCTTAACCTCATTTTACAATAATGTTTCTCTTATAAATATGGCCCTTTGTTGGAAGTAGATGAATCAGCATTAGATATAACTGTTCGGGACTGCCTTGTGAAAACTGCTGTTTGTGGTTAATGTAATCGGTTCACCAGCATGTATGTTTATTCAAGATTTTAGCAATATAATTTCTTTGTTAAGATTCCATGGATATTAAATGAAATATTGAATCATTCCTTTGATTTGAGATAATACAGTGAAATATTAGCAGTATTCTTCCCCGATTATTGATATGGCCTTGTTACTGGCTGTGTGGACTCAAGTGTGTATAGCTCAAACAACCTATGCTGGTTGCAATACGTGTCTTGGTGTATCAGCTGGTCAGACTCAGTGACCTGTGGATGGGTGCTAATAATATCAATCACTAGGTTGGCAGGTTCAAACTTGATTATTTATTTGCTTCTATGAAAGACCAGGAATGGTGGTGAAAACAGCATTATACATACAAAAAACCTTGTTAATGAATCTCCAAGCAGCCCAACATGTCACTCAAACGATAATGTTGTCTTTGGTTTGCAGCAACAGACTAATCTTCTGGGCCCTGTTCCACAAAGCGATTGTAGCGCAAAGTTGATCGTAACCCCCATAGTTTAACATACACTTACGACTAAAGTAGCGCTACGATCGCTTTGTGAAACGGGGCCCTGATGTCCCTACAGTTGATGACTATTACCTGTATCCAATGTAGAGTGTCTGCATTAGTGAGGTAGCACTGTGGAAATAGGGGGATGAACACCATATGGGGTTCCCTTGTATACACTTAAAACAGCATCAAGTTGGCAACAATTGTCTGCATGGTAATCTGTCTCATGGAAATAGACCTGTTTGGAATTGGGGACAGGTTGGTGTATATGCAGCGAGTATCAAGTGTTTCCATTTCAACAGAAGTTTATCTTTGTTTTTGATAAAACTGGATGAATTTCTGCAAAGGTTTCACAGGTCAGCTTGCTATGTTTTCTGATATGTCGGATTTTATGGAAAAACATGCTTAGTTTTGTTACGTTAATTTGATTGGGGATTTTATTTCATGAATTCAACGACAACTTTCAATTTATTTGATAAAAGTTAGAAATGGATGGCTTTTTTTGTTATGTTTTTATCAAGTGAAGAATGGCTGGATTCAGCCAATTCTTCAAACAAAGTGGAATGAAGACTTTTAATGGAACTTTTGTTGTAATTAAAGAATGAGGTTTCATCTTTTTACAGTGTGAGAATTAAAGAGATTTTTGGTTTTTATTCTACTTGTTTTTTGTGATGAGAGGATGAAATAGGGTTTGTCATCAGCTGTTATGTCAACTGGTCGGCCAACACACAGCACCATTGCCACCTTGAAATTTTGTCACCTGAATAAGAAAATCATTGTCTCAATTGTGGCGCTAGGCATGTGACCTTGTACCCCCTGACAGGAACTTGCTAATGTCCCACTAATCCAAGCCACAATATCGCCCCTCATGCCAGTAAAATTGTAATTCTCCCACATGTCTATGACAGAGCTCAGCTCAATGGAATTAGGTCCATTTTAGAAGCTCCAGACCATCAGAGGTATGTACCTAATCCGGTCCCATCCCTAATTGCGGATTCAAAGCTGTAATGTTTGACAACACACTGAGTCTGTGAGTCTTTATTAATATTTGACAGCAATCGATTGGTCTCCCTTACCTGGAGGGAGGCTTTTTTGTAAGGGAAGGTAGTAAAAATTCTTGTCTGGTTGATCATTTAGTTGAGGTGAGAGGAAGGTATTGAAGTGGTGTGGACAATACCACTAGTTGTTGGTGAATCGCCTCCATCCCTTGCCGTGTGTGAGTTAATGACATCTGGCCTTGACTATTGTGATACTCCAAGATCTCACTTTAAGTCTGTCATTGGCTGTAGGTAGGTTGGATGTGACTTACAAGTTAATATGAGGTTCCGATGGGTTGGAATAATGGCCACCATGTTGACTTGCCTTGGCTCATTGTGTTGCTGTCACGCATCACACCACAGTAATGCAGTGCACTTAGCTAAGTACAAAGTCAGTTTCAAGGAGTTCAGTTTTGTTGGCTTGAGATGGTACTGGATATAGTTCTTCATAAAATGTGACCTTTTCTGTACAGAATTCAACTCAAGTCAGTTAAAGTATTAAGTAAGGGAACATGCGAGCTTCCATTAGTACATAAGAAGTCAGCTATGAGTAAGTTAAATACAGCAATCTGGCAGACTTGTCTCCATGCACAGAGAACAATGTTTGGAATCAAACACTGCTGCTTTTCTTGATACTGTAGAGAATTTTCGCCACCCAATGTCCGTCCAGCACCTAGCGAGGAACACATGACGTGATCAGGCTCCACAATGAGTTGTTTTAGAGGACTAAATATTTACAATGACAACGTAATGCTGTGCTAAGCTATGGTACAGTGCCTGAATTTCTTGGCCGGGATATTTTCCAGCAAGTGTTGATTTGGACCTGTTGACCTTTCTGGGTGCACTGCATGTGTTCAATTGTGTGGGTCTGTCTTTCATGTTGGGGTCAGTGTTGCACATAGTTGCTGCAGGACTCCTGTCTAAAGGTAGCGGAACTATGCAACCTTCTTATCAAACTGTTGAAAAAGCACTTTGTGCAAATTCAAAGAATTCTTGGTTTGGATGGTACCATGTTCAAGGTCATCTGGTACATTAGAACTAGAAAAATCTGGTTTTGTGTTGAGAAACTGTTACGGGCATAGTAGACAGCATTGAGAAGGTGTTGTGGACTGGTAAATATTGATAGCTGGCTGATTTTGAATTGACATGGGAATCAATTGTTTTGAAAAGAATGAATACGATTGTGCTGGAATTTTTGTACGGGTTTTTGATCATTTCAGCTATTGCTTGAGATGCTGCAGTTTGGTTACATGATACAGATTGGTAAAACTTACAAAATTGTATTTTTACATTTCAATAATCACTTCCAAATGGCAGATGAAGAAGTATGTGTTTTAAGTCTGTCTTAATGGAAAGTGAACTGACAATGGTTTCGCCACCAAAAATCCATCTATGTCCACTAATGACCTTATCCGGTGTCTGTACTTAGTCAATACACAATTCCAACATGGCCGATGTTTGATGTGCATATTAAGGCGGATTCCGTGGGATGCAGTTATCGAGGTAAATGTAGCACAGGTGATGTGGAAGGTCTCACTCCTAGTGTTGGGCTTTCAGAGTGTTGCTAGGTGCGATGTTTGTTTGAAATTGCTTGCCGAAATTGCCATTCTTGCCACATGTGGTCTCCACCTGAACCCGCCGACCCATTCTACTCCAGCACTTTCCCCACACAGCTCTTGTTTTTCAAATATCCTTATCCAAGTTTTTTCATCAGCCCACAAAAACAATGAAATGTAGACACTGAATTTCATGTGTTGTTTATACAAGGCTTGTTATCACTCAGCTACTTAACTTGCAGCAAGTATGCATCCTTTGTTACTTAGCTGTTTATGTTAAATATGAAAACTCAACCATCATGATCTTGCTTCACTATTTGACCTTTTTCTCTGTAGTATATATAACTTTCTTAATCTGTCTTTTTGTCTTTGAGTGTAAATGGTGGGATTAGATGCGCTGGATGACATTGATTTGCTAGACAAATTAATGAGACGTTTTGATGATTTATGTATAATGATTTATGTTGCTTGTGAAGCATTGGGAGGTTTATGTAACCATAGATTTAAGAATGATCTATTGATGAATTCTCTTTTTTAGTATCGTGCTCTCGTATATTCTAATGCTATATTCTAATGCTAGTCTTAAAGGATTTTTAGCCAGAATGGGTTTGATGGAGAAATCAGAGTAGGAACAGATGATGGAGAGGATTACATCTTTCTGTAGCCACTGATAACAGATTTTGGGAATATTTCTGATTTAAAAGATTTCTTGATTTTTCTGTGTATTTGTTTTGTTTTCTAATTACATCATAGTGATCATGAATGATCAAAGGGAATCTAGTTTGGCTGCTGACATGGAATATGTTAAAAAAATAATCTTTATTTTGCTTTTTACAATTTGTGAAAAGAACATGATTAATATATTGTGTCTATAAAATTCTGACATTCCAATGTGCAGGTGCATGCTGATATTTCATGTATAATTCAACGTGACCCTACTCCTTTACGATTTTCCTTTTAAAAATATAATGTACCTGGTTTGGGATTTTAAAAACTGGAGAACATCAATTATTGCCTGTAGTGTGGGGTGATATTCCCTGTTTGGCCACTTGTCTTATTCTAGGATGTAGTTTTCAACTGTCTATCACAGATGAAATAGGCTCCATATGTTTTGAGCAGGCAGCACCCCCCTGGTGTTTACGACTGCACTTAACGTGCGCTGATTCCGCTGCAATGCAGTCAACATACAGTTTTGCATCTGCAAACTTTTTCTCCTCTTAAACAGACGAAGAAAGCGCTATTCCTCCAGGCCATGTTTGTAGAGGCAGAAGCCGTCTCGCGTTTCTGTGTTAGGCATCCCTCAGAAAGAAGAATGTTGATAAAATATATAGTGGAAAACGTTTTCAACGCATTTGACCTCATTAAAAATCTTTTATGCTGTGTTGTGAAACTAATTACTTTTGTGTCATGTAGGCTTAGGAATGTTGGAGGTGACTGGAGGATTCACTGCAGCCACCAGCGCGCTGTGTGTGCCTCACCATAGTGTTGGTTGTGAGTTGTCAGTGTCTCTGTATCACTGATAGATCTATCTCATACAACACTCAGTAGAAGTTATTATGAAACAGACAGAGACTTTATGAAGTTATTGTGATGAGGAATCATGTAGTGGTTGTGTTCAGATGCTGACCAACATCTTTCAATGCTTGAACTTGCTGCTGTATTTATACTGGTCTATTTTGAAAATAGTGGACACAAATCTGGCTTCTGGTCAATTTTAAGAGAATTTCAGATTCCTGAGAGAATTTATACAAAATTGAATTTCAGTGAAGCTGAGGTGAAATCATATTGAGAAAAAAGGACTTAACTGGAAACTAAAATATATCAGTAGAAAGTCTGCTCTTGAAATCAGCGTCTCAAACACGCAAGGAAAACATTACCAGGGATAAGTGCTACATTGAAGTTCATCTTGACGTATAGGCACATTCAGTGGGAGTAAAGAGGTTTGAGGCCAGCGGTGACACATCGTTTGTCTCTGTCCATCTCACCTGTCTCTCCTAGATGAGATTCCTCCTGATTTGCTAGTGTCGTCAAGGGAGATTGCAAACTGCCACACCAGAGGAAGAGGAGACCAAACTTTGGTAAATCCTTGAAATTAGCCATGAAATCATGAAAGAAACCCCACATCAGCAAGTTTTCTCTGACAATCTTGGCTTTAGTGTGGTGGATTGTGAGTGTTTTAGAATTTACTGTGTGGTTGCAGAACAAGATTGGCATCGTAATTTTGCAACATAACTGTCAAATTTAAAACAGTTTTGATACACTGGTAAGAACGATGATGGTTAATCCTGGAGTTGCAGCTGAAGTACTGAACATGATGAAATCGGTTTTTAATGGAGATAAATAATCCTTGGAAACATGTATTTAGGAAAAAATGTCTATTTCAAGTTTTTCGACTGGCAGTGACTGAAGTAATTCAGGTCTTTCATGTGTGTATGTGGGCAGGAAATTGGCAATTATGGAAGTCAGCGCCGTATGAGGCGACCAGGGATAAATGCATTTCAAATCAGTGGTTATTTGTAACATGAAACTTGGGTTTATCATAATTCAAGTTGTTTGTCATTTAAGCTTCAGCTGTGGTGTTTATGTTGAAATCAATAAATTGCTGTGAAAACAAATACATGGACTACAAACAAGGAATTGAGAAATTTCTAAAATTGTTTTGTCTCAAAACTAGCTATGTGCAGTGGTTTTTTAGCATCAAACGGAGGAAATGGGCTGGTGCAATCTCGGTGTCTTTTGGAGTTAGACTAAGTGGTTTAACAGAAACTTGTGAAATCGTGTTTTTAGATGGAAAAGGTCGAAATGTGTGACTCATTGTTCCTCGTCAATTTCACGCTGTGTGAAACTAACGTTTTTGTTCAGAGATGAATAGTCTTGTGAAGCTAAAGAGATTGTTGGGTCTTTTGATAGATATCCAAATTTTGTGGTTATCTGAACATGATTGTTATTGGGGAAATATTTATTGCTATATATGCATGATTTTTAATTTTAAACATGTAATAACCCTGCATTTGATATAGTTTTAAATATGCAGTATATAATGTATTTGTTAATTTATGCATGTTACCAAATTAAGAGAATAGAACATTTTAGAATTTTCCATAAAATCAAAAATATCTTTTTCGAATTTTTTTTTTTTAGCAAGAACCAAATGCTAAATACTGACAAACATCCAACCTTAATGGGAAACATCTGCCCAAACTGGCAATCTTAATCAATTCATCTAATAAAGGGACTGGTTTACAAATACGTTTACCAAGTGCATCGACACCTTGCCCCAGTTCGGTGTTGGTGTTATTGTTCAAGCAAAGGCAGCTGGTCATGTGACTTATTACCCAGAATGCCAAGCATACCTGATCGTCTGCTACTGTGGCAGATTCAGTGAGGACACTATGGACGATGGAAATAAGTGCCCTCTGGTGATCAGTGCTGCATACAAAGGGAGTTAAGCGTAGGGAGGAAGGGTTCCCATTTGCCCAGTAGGGCCCTACCAGCCAGGTGTGAGTCACGCTGCAGGACAACTTGCTTCAGTTACTGTGGATGCTGCTGCCTGTTTCACTGCTCTGATTAAGGAGACATTGACATGTTGGGAAGGGAGACACATTGAGGAAAAGTGAAATATGTGATTTTTAGGTGAAATATACATGCCAATCAATCATAATTTGTTTCAAGTGTTTGCATGATTAAGAACCTATGAGTGCATATTTGTCAGGAGTATATAAATGGTTTTCAAAAAGTTATGAAACTATGAAGATGTATGCCTTTACCTGAAAAAGAGAGAACAATTAATATTTTCATATGAAATGAACAATTAATTTCATTCAGACATATGAGTCAACCGTGAAGCATGTCAACCAGATAGATGATGTAGAATATATGTGAAGAGAGGAATGCCCAGTAGCATGAGTTGCCATCACAGCATGTTCAGTGTTTCCTAGACTAAAATGCTTAATCTTGGAATATATATAATTTTAATAGAAGCAAACAATTCCTTAACTGAAGGAGCACCATTGCGAAGGGAGATTCTGAACCCGAGGAAATCTAGACTTGCTTCATTTATGGCTTTGCTGAAAGGCGTTGTCCTTTTGTTAGAACCTTGATTCTTGTTGTGGTGCAACGTTATTGACAGAATGCATGAGAAAGCATACAGACATTTTGTTTTTCACTATCAAACATACCACCATTATAGTACAGTTAAATGGCATGATAATGAAGTCTAAATGTTGGGTTATTAACACTGACTTGCAGTCAGGCATGTGTTTTTGTGCCATGCTATTAGCCATTAAACAATGCCCATTTCACCTTTTACAAATACCAAGTGCAGGTATTATGTAATAAACATGCAATGTACAACCTTTGAGATGTCATTTGCAAGTTGAAATGGCCATAGTGAGTTGGTTAAAAACCCATGTGAGTCATTAGTGTGTCAGACTGCAGGCAGGGAGTACAGCATGGGTGTGATTACAATATACAAAAAGTCTGTTCTGCTATGAACAGGGATGCTGAAATGTACACTTGTCAATCAGTCATCAATAGCATGGTTCTTGGGCCAGACTGGTAGGGATGATTGTGGCCAGTGTATTGCAAGATCTTGTCAGGTGCATCAAGGGAGGTAACTAAGGGGATTTGCTGCATGTGAAGAAGCTGCAGATGGTCCCTGTTAACTGCCCAGCTCTGAGATGGCATGATTGATCAATGCAACTGCTACAGATGCAACAACTACTGTTGCTGCTAACATACCCTGGTAGACATTTACCGAGATCTCAACAGTTTAGTGTAAAACCTGCTTCATGAAACACTTACCAAGACCCGTAGTTTCTGCAGAAGTACCATGCGAGATGTATAATGGTTAAACAAGTGTAATATCAACCTCAGAAATAAGAAGTGCATGCTGAAATTTTCTGCTGAAAATGTTCGAATCATAAACAAGATTTTATGTTTTCATTGAATATGTACATTTTCCATTTATGCAAAATGACATTTCAAAATAAATAAAAGTGTCAAAACCATTCCATGCACAAAAGAAATGTCCATTCTAGAATCCCATGCTAAGGCTGACCTCCAGGTCCCTGCTAATTGCAATAAAGAGCCGACCTTCATGACCCGGTCCCTGCTAATTACAATAAAGGGCTGACCTTCATGATCAGGTCCCTGCTAACTTAAAAAAAGGGCCGACCTTCATGATCAGGTCCCTGCTAACTGCAATAAAGGTCCGACCTTCATGATCAGGTCCCTGCTAACTGCAATAAAGGGCCGACCTTCATGACCAGGTCCCTGCAAATTACAATAAAGGGCTGACCTTCATGACCAGGGCCTCCTTTCACAAAGCACTAAGGTGATTGTAAGTCACTAAGGTAACCTTAGTGCAATGTTAAGGAATGGGAGTTAAGGTTAACCTTAGTAAAGGTTGCTTCGTGAAAAGAGGCCCTGGTCCCTGCTAACTGCAATAAAAGGCCAACCTTCATGACCAGGGCCTAGATTTTCGAAGCTCTCTTAGCGCTAAGATAGTCATAAGTTAATGTTAATGTATGGCACTTACGACTATCTTAGCGCTAAGAGAGCTTCGAAAATCTAGGCCCAGGTCCTGCTAACTGCAATAAAAGGCCAACCTTCATGACCAGGTCCTGCTAACTGCAATAAAGGGCCAACCTTCATGACCCGGTCCTGCTAACTACAATGAAGGGCTGAGCTGGATAACCATGCCCCTGCACGATAGAGCCAACCTCTGCAACCAGCCCCTGCTAATGATGAGCTTTCTTCATGCAAGAGAACCTCCAATAAGTTCTTGTGATGATAAATCTATGCAGTCTGTCAAACTTCCTCATAAAAATAATGAGAAAATATTGATCCTTAATTTTCCCTTCTTGGCTGAGCATATTTGTACCATATACATGTACCTGAAGCAAAGAAAAATTCTGTAGTCATCCTTTCCAATAGGTATTGAATTCTACAATATGGATTTTACAGGAGAAACAGTGAAATTATACATGAACCTTTTATGACGTATTTATTTTGTATGTAGGATTTAAGCATTAAATAATGTGCTTAGACATTAGTTAGACATGGTTCTCCTGAGGTTATTGTTGATGTGTGTATTTTTTTTACAGCACTTTCAGTTCTTCATCAATATTGAATTCAGTTCTGTGTTGCCCTCATATTTTATTCCAATATTTTTTTCCTGGGTTTGAAGTATGGTTGATTCTTTTGGGGACCAATATAGGTCTTGACTTCTTTGAAACCAGTCTGTATTGTGGCATGTCAACTAGCTAAAATCAAATTGATCTTGAAAACAAGTATAACATTTTGGTGAAAATTAACATGCGAGTCTAAGGTGAAGTTTTCATAGGAGTTGAATATGCAGCAGGAGAATGCTGATGTAGCAGGTCCAGGGGTTTAGTGTTCGACAATATTTCACATCCTGTACACTTAAATATAAATAACTGAACAAACATCCACCATCTCTCACAATATGCAAGCATGGAATAAAGTTTGCTTGTGGGAAAAGTTTATGCAATATTTTCTATTCTGATTAGAAATACAATCAATATTTTGACAGTTGATTTCAGTTTTTCCTCCCTCAATCATATAAATGTGGATCCCAAAAAGGACATTGGCATTAATAAGGAGCATAAGACGTTTACATCTTGATTTGCTGTTGGTCCATTGGTCCACCAAGAACCCTGTCTTGGTGTCTAGCACCCACCAACATATTGTTCCATTGGTCCACCAAGAACCCTGTCTTGGTGTCTAGCACCCACCAAACATATTGTTCCATTGGTCCACCAAGAACCCTGTCTTGGTGTCTAGCACCCACCAAACATATTGTTCCAGTGGTCCCTGTCTTGGTGTCTAGCACCCACCAAACATATTGTTCCATTGGTCCACCAAGAACCCTGTCTTGGTGTCTAGCACCCACCAAACATATTGTTCCATTGGTCCACCAAGAACCCCGTCTTCCAAGAACCCTGTCTTGGTGGCTAGCACCCACCAAACATATTGTTCCATTGGTCCACCAAGAACCCTGTCTTGGTGTCTAGCACCCACCAAACATATTGTTCCATTGGTCCACCAAGAACCCTGTCTTGGTGTCTAGCACCCACCAAACATATTGTTCCATTGGTCCACCAAGAACCCTGTCTTGGTGTCTAGCACCCACCAAACATATTGTTCCATTGGTCCCCCAAGAACCCTGTCTTGGTGTCTAGCACCCACCAACATATTGTTCCAGTGGTCCACCAAGAACCCTGTCTTGGTGTCTAGCACCCACCAACATATTGTTCCAGTGGTCCACCAAGAACCCCTGTCTTGGTGTCTAGCACCCACCAACATATTGTTCCAGTGGTCCACCAAGAACCCTGTCTTGGTGTCTAGCACCCACCAACATATTGTTCCAGTGGTCCACCAAGAACCCTGTCTTGGTGTCTAGCACCCACCAACATATTGTTAGTGGTCCACCAAGTTCCATTGTTGGTCCACCAAGAACCTGTCTTGGTGTCTAGCACCACCCAAACATATTGTTCCATTGGTCCACCAAGAACCCTGTCTTGGTGTCTAGCACCCACCAAACATATTGTTCCAGTGGTCCACCAAGAACCCTGTCTTGGTGTCCAGTAGCCTCAAAACAAACTGTCATGAGGGCCCAGGTCCAATGATTGAGGAAGACAGATCTCTTGATCCTCTATGCATTAACTCCATTGTATTTGTGCCTGTGCCATATTTCCTTTGGTATGGCCTGTGAACTGCAGAAATGAAGAGGTGTTAGGAAGACGGAGAAATTTAGTTTTCCCCAGCAGCCGGTAGTACAACAGATGAGGCTACTGAAACAAGTAGCTCCAGCACAGGATCTCATGCTACAGCTATCATCTACTATCTTATCTGGTGAGCACAGTGTTGGGGGCACTTTAATAGGCCAATAATGAGAGCCATGAAGGGTGGTTTGTCATCAGAGGTTACTAATTGGCCATGTTGGACTTGGGAATCACCCCACGTAAACAAGCCTTGTGCCAGCCTGTGTGAGAGCAGACTACAGCAGTGACCTGACTTTACTTATCAGAAATATAGGTAATCCTGGAGACACACACAGCACTGATAACACCGGGATAATGCTACACTCGAACAAAGCCAGGCTTACCGATGGAAGGACAGGAACACACGCACAAAGACTTTTTGCAGCAGTGTAAATCCCTATAGTAAATTGATGACATATTTGGTCTCCATGGTCAGTCATAATGCCAAGGTATATTATCTCCCATCTGATTGGAAGATACAGTATAGGTGATTGGGTAAGAAAACTGAATAATGTTTTGTTTAAGAGTATGGAGAGGTCTAGTTATGATGGGTAGGGGATTGACTCCCATGGTTAGTAGATTGGATTTGTGGGGTAGGGGATTGATTGTCCAAGATTGGTAGAGATTTGGGGGCACTGATTTGGTCATGTTGGCTGAAGGATGTAAGCAACCCGATACATAAGTGAGCATGTTGATGTATTGAGAGAGGACACCAGTATTCAATAAGTGATTTGGAAAGGAACTAACATCTTGAAATAATATTTACTGATTTCATATACAGAAGCTGGGGCTTATGAGGAGATCATGTCTTAACATTTAACTGATGTTATCCTCCTCATCAGCTGGAGTGTGGTAGCTCCTGCTGATGTTTGCTGGGACCCTGGATGGGTAATACATCATACCTGCTGCATAGAGAAGCAGCATCAGATGAAGTCCATTGAAGTCAAGCTGCCTGGAATAGAACTGATCCATTTCATTGACATAGATAAAGTGGATGTATGTACACAAGAAGAATATCAAGTTACGAAATCAGTAAAATGTAAAGTTTTGAGTTTATATGTAATCATTCATGGTGTATGAGAAAAGTCCACCTTACATGTTTTAGTAGAGGGAGGCATAATGAAGAAAATGAGAGGAGCAAAAATCTGGAGTGAGCGATGCAAGCATGAAAGGAAATAGAATTAGATAGCACTATATGTAGTTAAAATGAGAAAGGTGTTAGTTTGGGTTAGAGGTCACTGGTTGCAAAGTACAAGCACAGATATCAGCTGACCCAGATCAAGCAGTCAGCTTTTGTAGCATATAATAAATTGGCAATTTCTACTTGAGGTATACTATTCCTGGCAAAATACCCTCGAACCGAGGCAACATACAATCCACAAGAAACTCTCGAAATGGAATATTGATATCTCATTTGTCATTGATTGATATTAAAACCAGATCTGATATTGATGTCCTTTGTGAACTAACGGGATGGGACATGTTGGCTCTCTGTTCTGTGTCAGGTTAACTGACCCCAATATACCAGTGTATGATACTTGGCTACAACATAAGTGACAAAGTAGACTGACTTGTTTTGAATAATGGGTAATGAAAGGGAATATGGTATGCGAGGTATTAGAGGGCAAGACCTGTATGTGCGTGTACACAGAAGGAAGGATTCACAGCAGAATTTACAGCTAGTGACACAGCACTGTGAGAGTAAGATAACATACAAGTAAAAAATGTGCACATTGAATAAATATTGATGGGAATATATACAATAAATATATGAACTTTTATCAATTTAATAATCATATATGAAGAGGTATTTATATAAAGGTCATAACCTCCATATTATCTCAATAACCTATTCATGCTTCCCTGTATTACAAGGTATTTTTATATATAATCATCTGACTCATATCATAAAGGCTCCTCCTATATATTGTAATGGTGGTGTAAGTGCCGATATGTTATAAGTTTCTGTTACATGTAGTAAGGTATTATTATTTTTTAAAGTTATGGGAATATATTTGTACATATCCCTATACATTGTCAGCTATAATTCATTTAGTCCTCGTGTATTAGGAAATATCTCAGAACACATTAAACCTGTCACATTTGATAATTTTACAATTGGAAAGAAAAATGACTTTCATTCAGGATTTAAAGTGACATGCCAATGGCCCAGACATGTTCACTTTGTTCCTTAGCCATACACATAATGATTCTGTTACACCTGGTAGAAAGACTGGAAGCCTTTTCTGGATGTGATATTGCTGGAATATTGTTTAGCCAGGTGCCATTGTACAAAGTGACCTTAAGGTCAATGTGATTGTAATTGTGATACCTTCACATAAACTTATGACAGTCTAGCACTGAGGTTGTCTTGTACAGCGGCAGTGTATAGACTAACTGACTGTGAGGCCAAATGTGTTCAAGGTGCTATGTCTAACTGATGTAGATTTAATGGTGATGAGACATAATGGTGATTAGACATTGAGAGAGTTAGGTCAGGAGACGCTTGTAAATGATGCAGGTAATAGGCGTCATTCAGCATGTTTCCTACCAGTCTGTATTAGTGCGCTCCTCCTGTACCTGGCCTGTTAGATACCTGTTTACCTAATGATCTATGGTGCATGGCACACAATATACTGAAAGAGTTGTACAGTCTTTGCTTTTTCCACTCAATAATTTGATGTTTTCTGCCAATCAAGGGTCTTTTTCTTATTATTTCATTAATGTCTATCAACACATTTGAGTCAATACTGAAAATAAATTGAGACCTTGACCTGTTGAATGTTGTGGGGAAATGTTTGACTTGTTTCAAGGTTGAAGTGTGTTTAGCCTGATTTAATGGAAATATCAAGGAGAGGTTTGTTGTAAGGTTAACTGTTTATTTTGACATGTAATATATCATGATTTTGATATATACTTTGGATTATCACAAAGAAAAGATGTTTTGAAAGGATGAAATGCAGAACATATATTCCAGTAATACAAATGAAAAAAGATACTAGGAGACAAAAAGTATTTGTACTGACAAGCACCAAACATACATAAACCTACTGATACCAAATAAACAATTCAGACAAATTGTTGTAAGATCCCCTTTGATAATACACAAACACCTCAGACAGAAGTGTCGCCCTTTCCCACCTTCTTATAATTAGATTTGGTTCAGAAAGGACCCCAACTATTGAGATTTATAGCGTAGACAGAGCTTCAAGCCAGACAGAAACTTATGCAGAAAGATTTGGGCACCCTATCCCTTGTCTCAAGAACAGGATTTAATTGATGAGTAAACTCTAACAGATAATGGAATCTTGTGATGCTAAGCCAGTGGAAAGTCACAGTGTGTATCACTGGTCCATAATTATAGTCCTAGATTTATGCTGGTGAGAAGCATCTCCCTGTTTTGGTCACTGCCATGTTTGCCATGGAGGAGGTAGTGCAGAAAGTGAGGCTTGAGGCTTGAGGCAAGCTCATCCACAGCTTGCTATCCCACATACAATCTGTGAAGAACATGACAGGAATTCCACCTAGGAATTAATGTACCTTCTCCCTGAAGAGAGCCATACAGGAGTTCCCCATTGAAGGAGGTTTTTCACCAACCAGATCCTATCGCTAGTTTTGAAAAACCATCAGGGGAAAATTTCATCTCCAAAAATGCGATAAATATGACTCAGTGGACTATAAAAAGTTGCCTGAATTGTGATTGCTACCATTCTAGCCTGTATGGTTATGGCCGAGTCTTCGGACTGGGTGTTGCCAGGAATGTTGATTTCTGATCGGAAGATTGATATGGATGTGGTGGTATTATCGCGATACATTTAAATATGTGTAGTTTAATAAACTCACTGAAGGTTCATGTTGATGGCAATGAATAAGATGTGCTGTCACATAAATTTTGTAAATTGCATCACATCAGCGTGACTTGTATATTGATGGGGTTTCAGGGTTAGTTTGCCCTTATAAATGAGCAAGACGTTTATGAAAAATATTGTGGGTTTTAATTGCAGTGAATAAAAATGAAAGCTCTTCTGTTGATTAATATGGAAAAAAAATTGAACTGGAAAATGAAGTGTGTGATATGACATTCAATTTATGGCTTGAAAAAAATGAACCTGCCCAATTTAAGAGAAACTGATGCTCATGTTATCTTTTGATTAAATCAGCAGCCCAGATTTCCCTTTACTTGTCAATGTGGTTCTTGTGTCGGAAGCTGTGATGAGAGTCTATGCAATGAAATATACATGGAGGATGTTTGTAGAAAACAGACCTGTCAATCAAACAGGGTAATCAATGTCGGAAGCACCTGTTTCTTCTGGCACATGATCATGACAGGAAATAGACGCTGCTTTTTATAGAAATATACAATGGAAATGTGAAACTTTGAATAGGGATGTCTTTGATTACATGCAATATTGACAAGAAACTATATATAGGTGGTTATGATCATAGCTAATTTAAGGCTGATGAAGTAAGTATATGATGAGCATTTAATACAGGTGGAGATAAGGTCATAATGGTGGGAGTGACAACATTCCACACAATTCATTAGCCTAAGATCATTTCAGACTACAACACAAGATGGACAAAACCAGTAGTTAAGCTGCTTAGACTCTGCGACTATGTACTTAATTTCACTATAAACTCTATAACTGATATACAATATAAAACTTTGTGTTGTAGGACTGCTAATTTGAAGCCCTCTTAATTTGACTGGTGTTCACATGATGAAGATGGCGACTTGTCTTCCTGCAATTGTCGGGGCGGTGGGGTAGCCTAGTGGTTAAAGCGTTGGCTCGTCACGCCGAAGACCCGGGTTTGAATCCCCACATGGGTACAATGTGTGAAGCCCATTTCTGGTGCTCCCCGCCGTGATGTTGCTGGAATATTGCTAAAAGCGGCGTAAAACCAAACTCAGTCAGTCCTGCAATTGTCCTATTACATTCTGACACAGAAATAGCAGCATCAGAGCAACTGTCATATCTAACATCCCGGTCTCAGGAGTAGTGATTAACATTTTCCTGGACAAGATTTTTGCCACAGCGTGATCATTTCATTTCTCCAGTGACATACTTCTCGATGTTATGGAAGATTTATGTCTTTCCATGTTAGAGTTCATGATAATTTACAATTTTAGAACATACAGGAGATTTGTCATTTTATCAAAGCGTAAGCTTGCCCCAATAACACATCCAAATGTTGCCCTGCATGTAAAGATGTCAGTCCGGTTAAATTAACCTGGAAACATTTAAAGGAGCACCCTGGGTGAATACTCTATACCCACCAAGTGGGCTTGTGTTGCCAGCTGAATTAGCCCTTTCCTACCTCTTGACTGTCGAAGTGATTATGTTAGAAAGCTGATACACCTAGATCCATTTAAGTGCGCTCACAGCACTCCTTCCCTCCCTCACCCCCTCTTGCCCCTGGAAGGTGTACCCCCACAAGGAGTATCGGCACCCAGTGCTTGGATCTTTATGCAAAGGTTTTCAAATTTAGTTAATGCTTTGTGGTAGGTTTTTAAGTGTACTGAACTGTTTAGAAGGGATGTGATAAGTTAAAAAGTATCATATTAAGTTTTTCTGTTCATTTATGTATAAAATGGAAATGATGAGGTTTTATGTCATGGTGAAGTGCTTTATGGTAAAATAATCTGAAATGTATCAGTGGTAAGGTGAGATTTACCTTATGATTATGCAAGGCACTGGGAGATTGACGGCCAGATTTTCTAGATCAATTGGAATCAGTTTCAAAATCAAGGTTTTCTTTGGAATCTGGACTTCACACATCATTACATGTCTAGATTGTTTGTCATAAATTTGAAAACAATATGTTTCTATTGAACTTAGTAAACAGAGCTCCCTTGTAGATTCACCTGATTGAACATGTGCTATCTGAGCCACAGGGATTGCTATCCATGAGCTTTACAATTACACTTTACAACAGAGTTTTATTGCTTGCGAAGGTCGGTAAAATGGAATCAAAATGGATGAAAAATAGTCCCGGGCAGATCAAAGAGCCACAGTAATTTTAAAGCAAGATTTCATTTAATCGCATGGATGATTTGTGTTTTTTATTCTTCGCCCAACAGATTTATCATGATTTCTGAAATGTCTATACGACTACAAGCTGGCAGCTGGTTTAGAATGGCACCATTCTGCACTATGCATTAACTGTTGGTAACCAATAGCAACCAAGTGGAATCACAGCTAGACATCACATGCAGTGCGCTGCACTTGGAGTGTGCCCACATTTCAAGTATTCAACTGAGTTTAATTAAACTTAAACCTTTTTGTCTGCCAGTCAGGACATTTTACCAATAAAAAATGCAAATGACAATGATTGATTTTCCCCTTTCCATCCACAGTTGAAATTTTAAATGAAATGGAAAAAAGCTTTGTTTCTTGGAATAGTGAGGAAATCATCAAATTCATTTTCATGGTGTGAAGACTATTATGACATGAATAGCTGATTTTACTCAGGTATGATTTTGTGGCTCCCCGATATGAATATTTATTTTAACATAACGGGTAGATAAAGTAACTGAGCATGTGTTGTTTTCAGGTAAAAACTAAGTGGGGAAATTAGTGTCATTTTTAGATGTCATTGATAAAGTATTCTTTGCTGAAAACAAAGTACATTAGATTTGAAGTCATATTTAACAGTAGTGCGTGAAGGTTTGTTCGTGTAACGGTAAAAGCTTAATAACACTTTCCTTGCTAGTCAGGGAGGTTTATGATAACAGTTTGAATGTTGTAAAGGTAATCATGATCCAGATATGAAATCAACAAGTTTGAAAATAGAGAGTCATAAGAGCATAAATAATATATTTGTAATGATTATTCATTCCTTAGTAATTCACAACATTGAGAAAGATATTTTTGTAAGTTGCATGAAAACTATTTTCAAGAATGTATTGTGAGGAATTAGTCATTTAAAATTTTAAGCTGTCTCTAAGGGGGCTAATTTGCATGAATTTGAATATCTCACTCATAAATCAGTCCCAGATTGTCTGTGATCTTGTCATTTGACACTAATTATTCACACCAAATGCTGCTTTTTGTGGAGAATCATTGTCAATTTCACCTTTGAAGATGTCACTCACAAGTTTAGCACTTTCTGCTGATGAAGACAAAGAAATCCTTCCAATTAGAAGCTGATGTTTGGGTGACAACGTGTGTCTTATCCGTCTTGTCACTTTTGCATCAGTTTCGCTGTGAGCATGAACTGTGGAAATTGACATGGTTTCACATTTTAACGATGTCACAGTAATGAAATTGATTTTTGTTTAGTGGATTACTGATAACTTTGTAAGGGGCTCTGAAGAACTGATGAGGAAGAAGGGAAATATTTTACAAACTCTCACAGCAAGAAGGCGACTTTACTGAGATATCTGCAGTGAAGCTGTAAATAAATCATTGATGACAAATGTGGCCTTGTAAAAAGACAATATTTTGATGATGCTGAATGTGTTCCAATGACAGAATTTGAATCTGGAAAAGATAAACAGTTACAATATAAAAGTAGTTAATTGAAACACAGCTGATATAAATTTAATTTGAACATCATCAGGCTTTGAGACATGTTTTACCCAGACAAATTGATATTAGCAAAAATATCTAATGAACACACTGCAGTAATCCATTTGTGCCGACCCATAGAGACCAAGTGGCGCCTGTCATTTTTGAACAGTCAAGAACATTTTCATGATAATTACCAGAAAGCCAAACCCAATTGGATGGGATCTGTTGGTATAAAATCTTCACTAAACCTGTCTCCACCTCAGCCAACAAGGAATTAACATGAGACTAATTGACTTGCAGTATGTCGTGTAGGTATCAGTGTAAATTGTAAAACAAGTCATGTATTCTCAGTGGATGTCTGGCAGACACAAGAGCTGGTGTCCCTCACCTTTACAAACCCCACTGGATCACCATTCGCAATCATCTGACCTCAGTAGACTCATCTAATTCTCTTCGGGACCATCATTCAGTTTGCTGTAGCTGTGGTGATCAAAGTGTCATGTATACTGCAGAAATTGTGTTCTTATCACCATTAAACGTAGACAAATTTGCACATACAGACATCCAGAATCATGTAAGAATGAAAACATTAATATTGATTGAAAAATATTTTCAAATATTTAACCAGGAACAAAGCTGTTGTGAAAGTCTTTCATTTAACATGTTAAGCCAGACCTTTAACATTTTCAACTTTACCATTATATTTTGAAACTTTGTCCTTTGACCTAAACATGAATTGACCTTTGCTCTATGAGTTTGACCTGAAACACAAAACATTGCCGTCTGTCTGTAGCATGTCCATGACTGAGTGAGTGTGTTGAGGAGTAGAAGCCCTCACCCTGATGCTCCACTGTAATAGATCTCCTCTTTCACACATCGTAATGAAGCATAAACATGGCATCTGCATCAAAGCAAATCTTTTTTTCTCACCAAAGAAATTCCTGTGAGATTTAGATCAGGCAAGATGATTCTGCCTGAAATTCTAGAAAAGAAAAAGTAAATAGATAAATTCTTACTGTAGAACTTTGATATGTTTTCCAAGCACAGAATACAGATGTTGTGACCTGAGAGTATCGGTATAAATAGAAAATAGTGGAGAATTACAATACACCTGATTTCTAGCTGAAGCCTGCCTGTGTATATTAAATGAGATTACATCCTCTGACAGTATGAGTGAGTATGGTTTAGCATTGCTTTGAACAGTATTGCAGTTATATCAATCCGTGTCAGCTTAACATGGTTGTCTGAAGTGATGCAGATCTCAGCCATTTACCACTTCTGTAAACCTATGTGCATGGGGCTAGTGCTCACAAAGCTAGAAACATATTTTCTGTGAACGGGGATTGAAACCAACTAAGTTTCTGTTGTACTCATGTGACAAAATTGTGATATGTATTTAATGTCTTGTTTTCATCTTTCAGGTATACACGTATTGTTCCTGAATCGAGTTTCATTGCACAGGCCAAGGCCAACCCAGAGGTGAAAGTTGATGTGAGGCCAAACTATGATCTGCTGAATGTTAAAGAAAAACTGATCCATATGAGAAGGGTAAGAGAAGAACAAATCCCACTGAAGACTTGTCTTTTGGTTCTTGTTATGAGCACTGTATGATGTTATGATGCCTTGATGTATTTAAGTGAAATGACTCATGCGGTTCATGGATAATGAACTACGATGTCACGGTATGATATGTGTTGTTGTATGATGTAATGAATGTTGTATTACTTACTAGCTCTCTTGACATGACACCTGATCTTGATTGAAACCGTAATTTGTCTAGTGTGACACAGTGTATTAAATGGTGACATGAACTCAAGCTCCTTTTCTTAGATGTCTTTTGGAATTGTCAGAAGGTACGAATTCATTGCTCTACACAATCAGTGTCTCCAACAATGGAATATTTAGGACAAGTTACTAATCAAATTTGAAAATGAATGGTGTCACTGAAACCACTGTTGTGCATTATTCAGTTTTCTTGCTTGATTGTATTTTAATGTGTCAAAGAACAGCAAACATACATGTGAGGAAATGAGGGTTGGCCTGTGACAACACTGTTGTAATTGACCAGATTGTGGTGGTGTCACTGATGGTTAAGGCATTGATTAGGTAAAGAGTTTGTTAGGGACATGGATGATGAGTTCTAAGATGCCTAGCGGTTAGAACAATCGGAAAAAAAATACATTATCAGACAATAAAGGTATAGTTTTTTGATGACGTAACGATTGAATGACGTTATCCCGTCACTGCGCCATTCTAGTGTGCCCCCTCGTAATCGAACCATTTTACATTACGTCACAATGTAAGCGACGTCACGATGCATGTCAGTTGTCATCGCCTCGTACGTGCTCCTACAGTAAACTACACCGTTGCATCCAGTTTCTTGGTTTGCTGTTGCTTCACGCAGCTAACATCACTGGTGGAAACATTACGTTTATGTTTTACGACGGTAAAAATGTGTCATTTCGACTCACAAGTTTTCAGCGTCCGCGGTAGCGTTAAGTAATGTTTACATTCCCACAATGCAATTGTGGAATGTGGCTTGACTACTCAACTTCCTCTGGATGTACTGATCTAAACTTACGCTGGTAGTAGAAATGCAACGTTCATATTGCCCCATATGGTTTACGTTAATGACAGATGTAATTAAAATAATTCAGAGAAGATATTTAATCCGAACGTAAACCGTCATCAAACTGTTATCATTTGTTTTTTCTGGTAATGTTCGTCTTAACGTAGGGGGGCAGACACATCAATAGAACAGCGAGCCAGTTAGCCCTGTGCGAGGATTCTTAATTTAGGTCACCGACACCGTCGTTTGTTTTCTGCCTTAAATTAATCGTAATTATCTTTAGAAAGTATTAAATTTGGCATCTTAGAAGAAAGAAATACACTTAGCCCTAGTGTACATGTATAGTGTAATAAAACACACTTTAAGCCCTGAACTATTATAGTTAAAGCACGAGGACACTTAGCGTCCTCGTGCTATAACTATAATAGTTCAGAACAAAAGTGTGTTTTATTACACTATACATGGTAGTAAGGCTAAGTGTATTTTTTAAATAGGTAACACTTGCAGGAATCCAGAAAGGGACCTGTAGGTGAAGAAAAGTACATGGTTATTTGCAGTAATATATATATATATACTCTTGCTGGGACCTGTAGGTGAAGAAAAGTACATGGTTATTTGCAGTACAACTTCTTTAAGTAATATATATATATACTCTTGCTGAAATTTGAAATATTTTCTTGAATGTAACTATTTTGAAAAATGCATAAACATTAAACAAGTTGGTGATTGTTTTAGAGCATATTGTTCAAAATTAAGTATGAAAATCAGGGGTCCTCACCTAATGTTACAAGCTGTAGTGGGTCTTGGGGTTCAAAAGCCATGTAAAAAGACTTCAGGACAAACAATTGGGTTCTTAAAATTTTCATGTTACCCGAAATTGACCTGACAGTGATGAATTGTGTAGTCTGTACAATGCTGGTAGGGTTGGACTGAAGTCTCATATATAGCATGGATTCATTTAATAGGTGCATAGACACCACAATAGTGAAATACAAGTACAGTGGGGGACGTACTGAGTGAAAAGGTATCAAACAATGCAGAAAACAAATAGTTTGATGTAGAGATTCATGGTGGAACAATGACAGACATGTCCAATCAGATGGAGAAAAGAATCAGAAAGCAGCACTTACCTGGGGACATGCATACCTGTGCTGACTGTAATGCTTATACAACACAGGTGGATATTGGCTGCTATTGATTGAGTTGAATGGAACACATCTCCCAATTAATGGAGCTTTCTATTTGTCATGCGTCTGTGTCATGTTTCTTTATAATGTCTGTATGACGGTATTGAAACTCACTAATCGGAAGGGACAGTGAATCA
Organism: Haliotis rubra; assembly: GCF_003918875.1. NCBI lineage: Eukaryota > Metazoa > Mollusca > Gastropoda > Lepetellida > Haliotidae > Haliotis > Haliotis rubra. Next base: position 115,900 of record NW_025765417.1, read on the forward strand.
TCTGCATATTTCTGCTTGGTTAGTCAGTACAGTGACGAAGCAACGAGTCATAGGATGGGCTGGGGATGACTGTGGTAGTGAGGGTACAGGTGGCATAGGTAGGATATAGATTTAGTTTGCACCTCTAGTTCCTGTTCATATTGGACTGAAGTACTGGAAATGGAGCTAAGATAAGACCAAGGTTTGAGGTTGGTTCATGTTCCAGGAATCTGGCTGATTTATAATTGAGTGCCTGATCACGACAGATGTGATCAAGGTACGATTACAACATAAGATCAAGATACTTACCAAGAATCCCTACAGGGCCGGGAACAAGAGACGTAGGCACAAGTTTGGATTTAGAGTTGATCTACAGCTTTCTACTGAAAGAAAGGTACATGAGCCAGAGGTTTGATACTAGGGTTGGTCTACACCTCTGGTTCTTGGGGAGAATGGTGCTGGAGACAAAAGTTTGATATTGGATTGGTCTGCACCTCTGGACATAAGTTATGGAATTGAAACAAGAAAGGTTACTATAGCAATTACCCTCATATGGCACAACACAGTGAGAACAGATATAGCACATATACAACACAGATGTAGCTCTGTTGTACTGAGACTCAGATGTCACCGGTACACATGCAACCACACAAATAGCAAGTGGGTAGCTGGCTTTACCTATACCAACATGTAACCCGGCACATATCATGTTGCAAGGCAGACCACCCCAAGCCTATTTGTGGCTGCCAAGCAATAATAAAACACAAATTGAACAATGCAAGTTCTGAACTGCAGTCTTGTCACTGAAGAGGAATTTTACCCCCCTGATTGTTGTCACAATCAGATTGGTAATCCATGCTGTTTGTGACATTGTGTGTTGACAGGTTCTTGTATACTTGTAACTTCACCATTGTCTGCAGCAGGATCAAATACTTGTAAGAATGTGAACAGCGAAGACAAATGCATGTACCATTGTCAACAGGAAGTTCAATGCTTGCTCCTGTTGTCAACAGCAAGGTCCAATGCTTGTACAAAGTCATTAATTGGGTCACTTATTGCACACAGGCCAATATTCTGGGTTATTATTTGTATATGTCCAGTGTACACCAAGATGTATACACCATACTCCTAAGATCTATTTTTCACTGCTGCTGTGACTGATCAACGTCAGTGACCTGTCAGTCTCCTTGTCTGTGTAGCCCCATGTGGAGACAATAAATCACTGCGCTTCATTACCCAACAGACAAAGACAAGGAAGAGGGGGCAGTGTCAGACAAGGGAGGCAAATCATCCATGTAGAAGAGACGTTGCCATGAGGTTCTCGTTTGGGTGTGTTGTGCAGGATAATGTTCAGATACCTTTGGTGAATATTTTCCCAGAAATAGGAGCTGTTATAGTATTACTAAGCTTCAGTGAACATTTGTCCAATTCATCGCCCAGTCTGACTGGCATTGCCAGTCACTGGCCCACATCTTTAATGGCCCTAATGCACTTCTGTACCAAAACCTTAAGTCTGTTTCCCAAATAGCTGAGCAAAATACATTTTGTCCTTATCTTTGGATCTGTGTGGAAATGGGAGTAATAGGAAGTAATCATGAGTGCTTTTATGCTCAGGTGTTACTGCCAGGTGGTCACAGTGAAAGGAAAGCTGCATGTTGACAATTAATTTGAGATATATATTGTGTTGTTTCATGCCACTGTACAGGAAGTATTATGTTTCACTGTTTTCTGCATTAATGAAAGGACAAGAAGTAGTTTGGAAGTTATGTTTTCAGGTCATTGCTACATAATGTCAACAAAGGTTTTTACTGAGAAAGGTTTTAGCTTAACTTGGAAAAGTAGAAAGTTGATGAAGTAAGTTTACTGGTTTCTGAATATCAGTGCCTGGAATGTAGCTGGTGGCATTTGCTTAAGTAATGAAAGTGGCAAATGTGAAAGTTGTAACAAAACACTTCTGCTCTTTGCACAAACAATTGTTGCCATATATTGGAACTAAGGAACATTTTTGGAGCTTTCATTAGATTTGATGTTAGTAGTTACTGATGGCTCTTCAGCCATGTTAGGACCACTGTTTGTTTTATGCAGGGTTCAAGTATTTATACAGGTGCCCACTGCAGTTAGGAAGGTATTTCCAGTGTCTGTGATTTATTCAAACATATTTTTTTTAACCACACAGCCACAGCATTGGCCTTCGTTGCAAACTTCAACTTCGCTACAAATATACATTTGCTTGCCTGGAAAGCCCTAAATAAATCCTTTTGCAATTTGGAAATTTCAAGACTTAAGACTCGAATAATTATATTGAACATGAAAGAAACATAAATTTTATTAAGTAACATTTTCTTCTCGAAATGCTAACATCACCATCCTATTCATGAGAATGAATGAATAAATGAATGAATGAATGAATGAAAAGTATGCTGTTGCATGACACCTGAAAAAAGCTTTGTATGTTTGTTATTCTCCTACCTAGTAGCTGTATGCTATGGATGCATGAAAAAAGATGTCAAGATGAGTGAGATGACAGAAATAGATAGAAATAATCAAATGTATCCCCAAAGTCCCTGTGCAGAATAGACCTTCAGTACTCAGGTTTGTGAGATCTGATAAAAAGAACAAGTGGAGAAAGGTTTTCATGGTTCTGTTGTAATTTTAAACACCATGCCAAGGAATAATCAGTCCAAAAATTTTCCCGTGAGCACACGAAAAAACCTCGGTAAGCTAAAAGATAAGCACACAATGTTTTCTGCATTTCCGGCGGTACCCTCCACACAGGATTACTCTTGCCATATAATAGGTTTCTCTTGTACAAACTTGATTGCATTCACAATACATATGTATATAGTACGTGGTTGTATGTTTCAGAACCTGAGCATATTGTTGATGGATGAGCAGATGCAGGGAGACAGCCCTCAGGAGCTGTATTCCAGTGGGGAGAGGAGGATCAAGAACGAGAACATTCACATCAATGACGATGATGAGGACCTGTATGACCCCTCTGGCAGTGGTAGCGGGGATGACAGTGTTGATAAAGATCCAGGTGGGCATTTGGTGCTTTGTTCCACTACACTGACATTTCTCTACTGTTTGTGGACATGGGAACAATTAATTTTTCCAATTTTAATTCCTAAAAATGATTTTACATCTTTGGAAAAAAAATAATTTGATTTCATACTGCTATTGAAACTTAAGATGAATTGTCAATTTTGTTAATAAGGATTAGTTTGGCATGTGTTCCTGTACCCAGTGTTAGGGAAGAATGTTCCCTGGGCGCACTTGAAGAACTCTGCATCTGCACATGCAAGCCACACAGTAAGGTGACTGAAGCCCATATAGTGATTTCCTCGTAGACAAAGGTTCCTTCATGTTGTTGGGGACAGATTAAAACTGTGGTGTGCACTGCTTTTGGAGAGGTTCCTCCTGCCCTGTGAGCTCCTTCAAACTACTGACTAACCTTCTGTTTGACTTCATCCACCACTGACTATTAAGTGAATAATTTATTAACTCTTCAACACCAGTCAGCCAGAGGCATTTACTGCCATGACACCAAGTTCCCAGAGACTCAGAGGTCATAGATGAAGCCTATGTTTATCAATGAAAATATCAGCTCGTAAATCATTATTACTACTACATATCATACACCATTTGAAAGGTCTAATCCTACTGTTTAAAAATATGAAAATTAGTTTTTATCATATTATTCAAGTAATACGACTACAACTTAACCCATTCAACACCGCAGGCCGAATAATCGGCCACAACGTTATGAGTCCCCAGACACCGGAGGCCGATTAATCGGCCAGGCAGTAGTCACGTCAAAATGAGACATAATTTTAGGAACCTACCTGACTTTTGATTCATATATCAAATCTATCACATTTCACAATGTCTGAAAACACTTATTAAATTTCAATTTATCATATATTATCAGCAGAATTAAAATTATAAACTATTTTTTGCAATATTATTGAAAACAACGATTCTCGGACACATGCTTCGGCAGCGGGTCCACAATAACATTGTCAAAGAGCAAAGTAACGATGTTTCGAGGAAATTATTAAATAAATTGAATAAACTAATGAATAAAATCAACAACAGCATTCATAAAAGTTGTCAAACGTACATATAAAATTACTATTTCCATCTTTTTGTGCGATCATGTAATGCAAGTCAAGTCACTGACAAGTGACATCTCGCTCTCGCCGCCTCAATCTTCACGCTTTCGGACCACGATGTTTAATGCGAAAATACATACATGAAGCATTTTGTCACAGGTCATAACCTAGCACGCGATCGATCCAATAAGTTCCATAATATACATATTGGTAGCGATTTCTTGCTTAATATGTTCTGAATAGCATTATTTTACCCAAAACTTTTGTCCAAATCTAAAGATTTCGCTTATGAACCACGGTATCCATTGCCGTAATATGATTGGCTGCCTTAGGTCACGTGTCTGATTTTGACCAATCACAACCCTTATAGCAGACTGTGGTGAAAAGCGTCATTAGAAACCAATCTTTATCCAATAAAATCGCTTCTTACAACTGTGAAAATACTCTTGGCAAGGGTACAGTGATATTGTTGATGTTCAGAGCTTTTCGAAGCGATGCCCGACATCAAAGCGATTTGCCGCGCATGTTATTCATCTGAAGCGAAACGGAGGTATTTTCAGTTGTTATGTCATTTTACCGGAGCGGAAAGCCGCAGATATTGGGAAATAGGCGACCATACATATTGTTTAAGAAATCTTTTTATAATAATTTTCTGATTACGTAAAAATGAAAATATAAAAGAAAAAGGCCGCGGGCAATTTATGACATGTCACAAATGGAAAAATCGCCATAGTTTTTTTGCTCCTTTAGGTGGTTTATCTGGGCGTTACAAATGTAAGCTTGCATTTTCATTCAAATATAAATTTATTTAAGTTGTAGTTGTATTATTTGAATAATATTATAAAAATAAACTCCATATTTATCAACAGTAGGATTAGATCTTTTAAATGGTGTATGGGATGTAGTAGCAATAACGTTTTAGAAGCTTATAATTTCCTTCACAAACATAGGCTTCATCTATGACCTCAGAGTCTCTGGGAACTCGGTGTCATGGCAGTAAATGCCTCTGGTTGACTGGTGTTGAAAGAGTTAAATACCACCATTTTGAAGCTTCGTGTGAATAACATGCGAGGTGAATCGTTTGATGTCGGTATCGTTCGAAAGCTCTGAACATCAACAATATCACTGTACCCTTGCCGAGAGTATTTTCACAGTTGTAAGAAGTGATTTTATTGGATAAAGATTGGTTTCTAATGACGCTTTTTCGCCACAGTCTGCTATAAGGGTTGTGATTGGTCAAAATCAGACACATGACCTAAGGCAGCCAATCAGATAACAGCAATGGATACTGTCGTCGTAAACGAAAACCTGCAGGTTCAGACGAAAGTTTTGGGTAAAATCATGCTATTCTGAACGTGTTACGCAAAAAATCACCACCTATGCGTATATTATGGAACTTAGTGGACGTATCATGCTAGGTTATGACCTGTGACAAGAAAGTTTATTGCATATATTTTAGCATTAAACATCGTGTCCAAGCATAAAGTTCGAAGCGACGAAAGCCGAGATGTCACTTGAATTACATTACACGATCGCACAATAAAGATGGAAATAGTAAGTTGTAACGTACATTAGACAACTTTTATGAGTACTGTTGTTGATTTTATTCTTCCGTTTATTCAATTTGTGTAATTATTATCTCGAAACATTGTTACTTTGCTCTTTGACAACTCTGATGTGGACCCGTTGCCGAAGCAATAACATTGCGAAAAATAGTTTATAATTCTAATTCTGTCGATTATATATGGCCATTTGAAATGTAATAAGTGTTTTCAGGCATTATGAAAAGTGACGGATTTGATAAATGAATCATATGTTAGTTAGGTTCCTAAAATTATATATCTTTTGAGGCGACTACTGCCTGGCCGGTTTTCTGGCCTACGGTGTTTGGGGACTGGTGACATCTTGGCCTGTTTTCCGGCCTACGTTGTTGAATGGGTTAATACAGTCCATCATCATTTTTGGTAAATCGGGATAAGTATCCTCAGAATTATTTCTTTCAAATGAAACATTAACTCGCATGGACAGCCCCAAAATTTATTGAACAAATCTGAAAAAATAAGGTGCAAAATAGAGTTTGAACATTGTGCAGACTGTATTAATTAGGTTTCTGGAATGTGAAAAAACTAAAGAATTTGTTACAAAGCTAACGTGTGTTTCATGTGATTGATATGTAAAATATCAGGGAGACTGGGTTCCATCAATTTTATCCCCAAGGGAATTAAGTCACAATTTACGTTTTCTTGCTATCGCGAAGGGCACAGAATCGATGTACAAATTAAATTTTGTCGCGTGGAGTCCAATTTGGTTGACATACGCAGGTAGGGGAGTCTTGTACCTGACTTGAATCTAAGACATTAGAAACTGACAGAAATGTCTTTATTTTGTGCCAGGCAAGTTGGTTTTTAACAGCTGGAGAGAAGTTTTAGTGCATTTTGCCTAACATGTCCTTTAGAAAGTGACAGTTATTTGAAATTCAAGAAATTATAATTTCATATTGGAGGAAGTAATCAAAGCATTATTGTTAAACCATTGATACAAAAGTTTTACACATGTAAATTTAGCATGTGAGGATAACAGTGTCACCAGGTCGCTGTACAGGGAGACATGAACATATTTGCGAACGTTACGTGCACACAGTTTTTGTTCTCTTCAAACCTTTGAAGGCTTCAATTGTATACATGATTCATTGTAAGGTTTCCAATATTCTAGTGTTTAGCATGATAATGTGAAGTGTCTTTATCAAGCTGTCCTAACAAAGAACTGTTCTCTTGTCCAATTATGTTTGAGTGATAGAAGATGATATTTGTTTAGTGATAAAAGATTATACATTCTTTGGGTATTTGATGCATTTAAAACATCCTATTCTGAAAGGATTGTCATGATTGATACCATTGATGCTTTTTAAAAAATACCCAGGAAATATATATGTCATCACAACAAAATTATTTTTGTCTTCTTGTTAGGCAGTACTTACTGCTTGACCCAAAACCTCCATGTCATAAATCTTCAGGCCTTTGAAAATGGCAATGATGTAGGCTGTATTTCGCATTTTAGATCTGTTTTTGTTCTCTTCTCATCAGTGGGTTCTGAACAAGGAAAATGACTTTCCTATTGATTTTTCTGGTATCAAAAGCAAGGAGCCCATGGGAGCTAGGTTTTATTGCTTTTGGGGATCCTTCTTCATGCAGCCTAGTGAGCTCGTTCATAGCGACAAGTGCACCTATAGAGTCATTAGACGTGATGGGACCTGCTGAAATGAAACCTAGTCTATTTCAATTTAAGCAGGGCTTACGTTATTTGTCCATTTGGCTGGTTTTATACAACATTAATCACAATCTTGAGTATGGATAGAAATATTAATGATAGGAATCTGCATTTTGTGGGAAGCAATTAATCATTTGGTCTTCGATTGATCATCAAATGAATATTGATGAAGTTGAATTTCATTATCCTAGATAGGTCTAAGACATCAATCTCTTGATACTGACCTATGTTTTGTATCCACAATGCTCCAGGGATGTTGCATCATTAGAGGATATGTAACGTTCTAGGGCTTATTATTATTATTTTTTGTCTTATTGGAATATTAAGTATAAGATTACACCTTTGACCACCATTTCCATTGTTCTGTTGTGGGGATCCTCACATCAACTTAAAAGTATGGAATAGCTTTATAAAGTAAAAAATTAGGCAAGAAATATGAAGCTCTTATGTATGCGTGTCTTATGTCTTTAGTCAGCACATTCAAACTAGTAAGTACATATAAGGAGGCATGCTTACATCTTCAGCCTGATGGGCCACCCAGTTTGCTTTATGTCAGTGGTGAATGTTTGACCTGTGAAGCCAGGCCGACTTGGCCCAGTAGTGAATGTTTGACCTGTGAAGCCAGGCCGACTTGGCCCAGTAGTGAATGTTTGACCTGTGAAGCCAGGCAGAGTTGGCCCAGTAGTGAGTGTTTGACCTGTGACGCCAGGCAGAGTTGGTCCAGTGGTGAATGTTTGACCTTTGAAGCCAGGCAGAGTTGGCCCAGTAGTGAATGTTTGACCTGTGAATCCAGGCAGAGTTGGTCCAGTGGTGAATAGTTTGACCTGTGAAGCCAGGCCGACTTGGCCCAGTAGTGAATGTTTGACCTGTGAAGCCAGGCAGAGTTGGCCCAGTAGTGAGTGTTTGACCTATGACGCCAGGCAGAGTTGGTCCAGTGGTGAATGTTTGACCTTTGAAGCCAGGCAGAGTTGGCCCAGTAGTGAATGTTTGACCTGTGAACCCAGGCAGAGTTGGTCCAGTGGTGAATAGTTTGACCTGTGAAGCCAGGCAGTTGGCCCAGTGGTGAATGTTTGCGAATCTGACCTGGAAAATAAAGAGAACCAGAGGCCCAGGTAAGCTGCGTATCCGGGTAAAATACGCATAGAAAATTCCCATTTACGCATTGAAAAATAATTGTTGCGTACCAATTACGCAAATAAAAATGTTAGATACGCAAAAAGTTTAAAACAATGGGTACGGAATGTATTTATAAAAATCACTTGCGTAATGAAAATGACATCGATTGCTATCAAGTTGTACTGTTAGTATAGGGCAAGTGTTGTACTGTCAGTATAGGATGAGTGATTTCCATTATATTTAAGTTGGTTTTGATTAGGTATGACATAAGGCAGAACATACCTGCTTAGTAAACTTACTCAATGACATAATACTTAGGTGAGTAAAATGACTGAAATACGCACATATTTGAAAGCAGTGGGTAACAGAAATTGAAATACCCACTCAACATTCATAATACCCACTCCAAAAACATACAGTGGGTACAGTACCCACATGAGCTAAATCTTATCTGGAGCTCTGGAGAACTTTCAACTCATCACTCACAAACTTACACCAGGTGCCGTCTCAATCCAATAACTATTTATTTTTCATGTTTGTTTCAGTTGCTCCAAGACCAACACCTCCATACTCCCACAAGCCGAAGCCACCTACAGATTCAGGAGCATTAGTAACCATGACCTGGTCAGTGATTGCACTGTGTTACTGCCTGGCCCAGGTGGTTCATGTGTGAGAGTGAGACCAACCAGGCTGCTGTCTGGATGATTGACACATCTGTCATATTTCAAGCTGCATTTTGAGAGACAATTGATAGACCCGAGGACAAACACATATGCAATTCCCAGGATGAATACAAGGAACAGGCTGCTATGACCTCTTCCGAGGCCTGTCTGTGATAGATTCTGAACTTAAGAAGATGATATGATATCCATTAGTAACCTCAGTCTGGTATCATCTCAGGAAAGTTAAATTATTACCTGTAATGCCTTCAAACAAATTTTTTTAATTTAGCCAGAAAAAGAAATTACTTGGCATTTGTGACAAGGGAAACATGGTTCTGAAGATTGTGGATCTGCCTCCGAGGGTTTGTCGTGTCATGTGACTCTATACAACTGCAGCTGAACTATGTGTTAATTATTGTCACTTGGGAAATATTGGTGCTCGTTATATCCATGGTGTGAATAGTTGATTCAACTATGAAGAAAATATGTGACGGGGGTGGAACCCAAGACCTTGTGACGTGTATGACAGACAGATGTTATCAAAACAATTCCTTCTCTAAAAACGTTCAAGCTACACACTTGACAAACATGACCAAAGTAAGGTCAGTGTCAAGGTGAAGGTCATATGAAATGGGAGATGGATAACGTGGCATTAGCCATGATATTAAAGATTTCAAAATGACCTTTTCCAGGTGGAATGTAGATGGACGGATTAAAAGCTGTCAAATCTCTAGCTGATTGAAGAAAGAAGTTAACTTTGTTGGGACGACTGAGTACAATTGTGTGTCATGGCAAAATCCTGGACACTTAACACATTTAGGTATGAAAAACTGCTGGATTAGAACCATCCTTTGCAGCAATATAGAGGAAATGTCCCTTCTTTGAAGCAAGGAATCCACAGGTTGTCCAGAGAATTAGAGTAACTGATTGTCTCTGTGGGCTGCTCGGTGAATGCTGAGATCGTGAAATTGATGTCATTTTGAAGTGATTACATGAAGTATGTTTTATTGGTGATGATTAGATGTATTTATGTTTCAGTCCTTATAATTATAACTGCAACTGCTAAATTGAGTATGTCCATTTACAACAAATACCTAAAAAAAAAGTATGTAAAAAATATCCAGTATACTACTCATTTCAGTGCTATTTTATATTGGATTATGTAGGTAGATCCATACATGTAAGTTTGAGATTATTATCATAAGCAACTATATAGAGCAGTTATACTGATGATTGTAAACTTTCCACAACAAAGAGGTTTTTTATGTTCACTCTTGTTTCTGGCTTGACTGTTGATGAATGAATGAAGACTTTTTAAATGAAGAATTTCATAGTGTCAGAATATTGTGCTGTCTGCTGTTGAAGCATGTGTATCTTTTAAATCTTATTTTTCTATCAAATAGACATTTCTACTGTATGGTATACTCAAAAACAAGCATCAAAGTTGTTTGGGGTGTTTTCTAATATGTAATCAAGCTTTTACAACAGACTTAGAAAAATGCAACTGTCTCAGAAACTCTAAAATATCCACTTGATGAAAATATTGACAGTTAATTGAAAATGTCTCCAGACGTTAAACGATTTGTCTCAGCTGATCAAAGGGAAGTAACTCTTAAAGACACCATCAAGCCCTCATTAATAGGCCAGGTGGAAATGTTATGATATGAATGTTTGTAGTTATTAGATTCATATGAATACTATTTATTGTGGGCTAATTTGTCAAGTTATTTCTGAAAGGATAGAAAATAAATCTATTTTACTTTAGAATGTCATAAAGTGTGAGATGCCAGATCTCCCATCTCTGCTTGTGAAGCGGAGTTGGAGGTTGTTTTATATAATGTATGATGTGTTGTCTTATACTGTAATTTAAGCCTTGTTAAATGATGCCAATATCACAACTTTTTTGTTTATTTTTCCTGTTGATGAGTGTTTCATGCTTGATGAGCTGTACAAACTTTTTAAGCTTTTAAATGTGATTATTATTAGGGTTTAAGAGAGAAAAAAGACTGTCTTTATGTGCAAGTGGTTTGATTTTTGCCTGTTTGCATGCTTGTCTCAAACTAGTGATCAAGTTGTGATGTTGTAAACGAATCTGTCTTTGTAAATATTTCAAACTTATCTCATAGGAATCAGATATTTTTTCACATTAGTCTTTACAATGGATAACCTGTGTATCTACTGTTACAGGAAAATATTATGTCAGTTCAGCATGTCACTGTTGCAGAAAGGTATCAATATTGCCATTAAAGAAATTGAAGACTTGTAGAATTTTTCTCCAATAATTTATGGCCATTTTATGGATTTTGTTTTGTTGAATTTCCTTGATGCACCAATGAGGCAAGAACCTCGCTTTTGTAAATGTCCTCAACTGTTTTGTCAAATCACCAAGTGCCATTGTCTGTAGTATCATTTCATAATGTCATTGTGCATAGCGCTTGGAGCTTATAGGTTGTCCTAAAAGTATCAAAACTGTTTCAAGGGAAAATCTGTCTTAGTTGCGAACTGTTTTAACTCTGAATGGCCGTTTTGTGTTTGTGTTGAATGTCAATCGGACCATGCTGCAATGGAATAAAGATGCTCTCTCTCTATATATTTTTTCATGTATGAAGTATCAAACAGAAGTTTGGAAGTCAAGGCTTTGATCTCTTTACAAGCTTTTGTGTGAAATTTTAATCAATTTTTTAAAGAAGTAAATCTGTTTCAACAGTACAACAGTAAGGGGGTTGTTTTGTATCTTTTGTAAGAAGTCTTTCAAGGAAGTTTTATTGCATCATGTCTTATATTTTTTTAATCACTCAACTTTTGCAATTAGTCCTAGTTATATATATATCTCTGCTTTTAATCCCTGTTTAAACTTTGTGCAAATAAAAGCTTTGTGATATGCGTTCAGCAATTGCTGTATTTGTAAGTATTTGGTTACATTATATGTGTTCCTTATTTGACGAAGGTGTATTTCATATAGATATCACTGGCCAGATTAGCTTATCTAGGTGGCTAAGTTTCCTTTAATCCCACAAATTTCCAAGTACATCATTCAGAGATGATATGGAAATCAGGTCCTGCTGAATGTGCAATTTGTGAAAGTTGAATCATGAAACAAAGTAATGACAACCGGATAGTGTGATTGACATCTGGTTCTTGTATTCATATTTGTCTGATTCTGGTATCTTTGTGTGATTGATAATCTGAGATATATAATGATAATGAAGATTGATTATCTGAGATACATAACCATGGTTGACTATCTGAGTTATATTACAGTGATTGGTTATAATACAATTTTTGATTTGTGGGAATGAAGAAAACTAAAGCTTTGACTGCCTTGTGTAACAGATTAGTTTCAACATGCTGTAGTTACTGAACATTCCTCATTAAAACAAACTCAGTTAAGAGCTGTCAATTTGTTCTATGGGTTCGATATTATTGATTTGGATAGTGAAAAGATTTCAAGATATTTCAATTTTTATATAAAATTAGTCAAACTATAAATATTTGACATTCATGTTTCCTTAAAAATGGTAATGAAATGATTTGTTTATATCTAAAGCTTGTGTCAGAAAATACTCAACCCTATTCAACGAACCTGTTCACACATTGTTAGCTTGCCCTCTCAATTAAAGGGAGGTAACTGCAATCTGGCCTCAGCTAAGGGGATTCCCCTACCATGCTTTATGCATAATTGTACATACTGTTGTTCTGGCAGACAGGAGTGTTTCACATAGAATATGAAATAAAGGCAGTCTCACCACATAAAATATATTCTTATTTTTCTTCTTTTTTTTTCGATGGAGAAACAGGAGTTGCACAGATCAGCGGGTTATCTCCAGGGAAGATAACCAACACTTGACTTAACTGAGAAATGATTCTCATTTATGGGAAGTGTGTTCAAAGTAATAACTGTACTCAGGTATCAATAGTAATACTTCACCCAAAATAAAGGGGATTAAATAAAAGCTGACTTCATTGGGCTGCAACAGGTAGGTTACACCATATCAGGGCTGCAGATAAGGTCCGTATTGGCGTATGTACGGCTAAACCATATGCACGATATGGTTGGAAATAATTTAGAAAACATAGCAGATACTCACCACGGCAATAATGTGCGGTCTTTGAATCATTTACAGACGTATTTATCTGAAAAAGTATTGTTTTATTTTTGTTCACTGACCTGTGTAAAAAAGAGTAGCAATGTTGTGATGCATATATGAAACGAAACACAAGCTTACTGATATTCCATTACTTTCCATTCAGTGCTCTAAATGTACTCTTAAGGTTTTCCAATACTCCTGTATTGAACAAATAAGGAGTACCTACTCCTGATGTTGAAAAATTATCTGAGCCCTGCCATATCCTTTCAAATACTGCTAAAGTTGATAATATGCAATTATAGAGTCTATAATTGTTTTATTATATAATGAAAGAGAAACAGGTTTTAACATTAACTTTTAATGCACACACTGCTATCTATCCGAGTGATCTGATTGGCTGAAAAGCGGGGGAAGCCCCTTCGTACGGGATTCCTTGTCTATTTTTAGTAACCCAAGTCAATATCGTAATTTATCAGAAAACTCAAGTCAATATCGTGTTTTGTAGTCAATCATGTGACGGTCTTTTGACCAATCGTGGTACAGGAAAAATACTACCTATATAATAATAAAGAATATTGACTGATATGGTAGAGACACCCATACATCATAGGCATTCTTAAAAGACAATATGAATGGACAACAGTTAATCACTGACAACCTAGTCGGGGGTTTTGTACCATATTTCAATGACCATCCCCTGAAAACAAGGTCAGTCTTTATTGATGACAATGCCAGGACACATCATTTTGGGGATTTCTTAGATCAAGAGGTGGTAACTTTACCTTGCCCCACCAGGAATAGAGATCCCAGTCTCATAGAACATGTTTGGGACGTTAGGGGTGCAGAATATGCCAGAGAGATGTATGGAACACTATATCTCAACCTCAAATTCATCGCCTTGTACAGTTAATGAGGAGAATTTCAGGGATGTTATTGTTAGTGGAGGTTACACAAGATATTACTATTGTCGGTGGTTATTGATTCTTGATGACTGTATTCCAGATTCTTGAAACTGACCACACTTATTAATCATATGACAATAGTTATGAGTCTCTTTTTGCTATGTTTGCTTCTCCGAACAAGCTACAGTTTTTCGCATTTAGATCTGCAATTTAATTATTCATTGATAGTACCTTAAATTTAGGTTTGGATAAGTTCCTTTGCTACAGTTAATGGTAATATACTTTGGAGGTAGAAATGGCGATACTTTTTTCTATGTGTGTGCACACACACGAGCACAAATATCTGCAGGAATGGTTATGACTTCATTATAGTGTACAAAATATATTGTGCGCATGTACTTTCGTCGTATTTGTCGTTGGCCGTCGCTGTGAGGATGATGATGAAGCGCTGGTACAATCCATAAACTCATCCTCATGGTCACAGGGGTTCAATTTATTTTTAAAAAGCCACTTGCCACAGGGCAAGTGACTTTAAGAAAGTAACTTGTCCTGACTAATTTTCCACTTGCCCTGATTTTATGACATAATTATGATGATGTAATTATGAAAGAAGAAAGCAACATGGTATTTGATGTTAATGTTTACTGGACTATTTATTGAAAAGTGATAAATAGAAAAGAAAGATAACATTTTGAGGAGATATGAAATTAAATCAAAGTTTATTTGCAGTTTGAAACCATAAGTGGAAATTATCTGGTAGCCCACGGACAAGTAAGATACCATTATTTGATTGCCCGAAATGAAAAGTGACTTGTCCCGGGCGTCGGGCGATGGGCTTTTTTAACCCTTGGGTCACTGGCTTCATTCAGAAACTGAACAGCGCATCAGCTATGACAATTGACAATTTTTAATTGTAAATTTCTTAGATGTTTGATGTTTTCACACAATATTCTTTTACGGACAAATTTCTGATCAACTTACATCTAAATAGACAAATTTATTGTTTGTCCGTCATCCGAAGTCAACGTCATGGAAGGAGCCCAGAATGAGCCTGAAATCTGGCAGTAAACGCTAAACCCCAGGAACAACTAGCTCCGAAAAGCTGAATCATCACAGATCCAACATGACTGTTCACTGTTCACTCTAGTCATGAAAGCTGGAGGTTCAAATCTGATTTTAACTATGGCCCCCATTGCAGCTTTATTGAAAAAGGTATTTTGGTTATTTCACGGCCACGTTTACACAACACGTAATCAAAAGCGATATCGATTTGATTCGGGATTCCACGCGTTTTAATACTGTTTCTGACCAGTGTGGGAAACAGTTTCCAAAGTTTGCTAGCCAGTCGGGCTACTAATGACTGAAAGTTACTAGCCCACAAAATAATTCACAAGACCGAAATTTGAATTTAGAAACTAAGCAAAAGATTACAAAAATAGATAAGAATAAGATTTGTCGGCATGACACGGGTTGCATCATTTAGCTGCTTATTTAATGAACATTAGGTGTTTTTTTATCAGGCCATAATCTTGCATGATTTAAAAATGTATTGTAACTTAACAAGTCGGAGAGGGTCATATATATACAAAATTATGAAATATCAGTCACCGAAACAAGCACCAGTTACACACTTGTCTGATTTCCATGCAAAGTTTCACAGTGAATTTCAACAGCTTGTGTACTACGTCATGAAATCATAAACACACGTTTCACGAAATAATAGGACCTTACAAAAGCACGCAAATAAGCATTTTAAAATACGTTGCCAGCATATTTTGTGAAATATTGTTGACGTGTGCAAGATTTTCAGGTAAGTTGATTTGGACACTGGTTCGATTCCCCCAGTGACATAATGAATGAATCAACGTATTCTTTCATCACCTGGCCGTAGAAAATAGGTTCCCTTATTGTATGTGTTTAAAGATAATGGATCTGTGTAATGAACTGACGAAACGCAAAACAATGTGTGCCAGAAACTGGTTAACTGATGTATTATTTTCAACCAAACACTTTTGAATAAAAAAATATCACACCACTTTCAAAGTTAAATGGTGTTAAAACCGTGTAGAGTCTCACAAAGCAGCCGTATGTACAAGGTCGTGACAGGACAAAGCTGAATCAATTTTACATCTGTGCTAAAATGAATTCACTATACTTGTGGTCGTTGTTTGGCTTAAATATTTACATAACGAAATAAGATGGTGCTCGGTCTACATCAGTGAGTGGGTGAGCTTAGTTTTACACCGCTTTTAGCAATATCCCAGCAATATGACGGCCAGGGATATCAGAAATAGGCTTCACACACTGTACCTGTGTGGGGATCGAACCAAGGTCTTCGTCTATATCGGCCTGAGATAACAAGATAGGTATGTAGTCAAATACGTCTTTTCAACATAAGACTGAACACTTATCCATACTGATGTGCATGGTGTCATCACCAGACACAGCCTCAAATAGGTGACATACACACATCATTGTACATACTAGCTTCACGAAGCATTAGTCTTCTAAGCAAACAATATGTAAACACAAAACCACGAGATATTGCGAGATGACATCTTACTGAATACGCAAAAAAACTTAGCGTAGACTTGAAAATTAGATGTGACAAACATTACAAACGTCGTCATTACATTACTTTACTGACAAATAGTCCTGAGAAGACTGCACACTTAAGGACCAAAACACATCTATGATACCCCTATCACATACAGCGCCATCGAGTAACTATTTCCAGTCTTTGTTTGATTGATAGCCACCGATGTGTACAGATATGTGTACTCTCTTTTGATCGGTAGTATATATCACCACTGTATCCTACGCAATAAAATGATGCAACTTTCACAAATATCACACTTTTAAAAAAGAATTATTTTTTTTGCACACGTACAGAGAAACACGCATCGTGTACACTGCATGATAACTGCATAGGTCCAGCAATTCAATGTCATAAAAACTAAAATACACTTATCTTGTCAGAATGTCGCAGCCCTCGTCTTCCTGTTCCGTTTGTTCCTTATACAAGTCGAAAAAGCCCTGAAAATAACACGTGTGAAATACTGCTTACTTTCCAGAGAACAGTCGATATCCTCCATTTCTATGTGGTTTGTCGTCTGCTCAGAGCACGTGCCAGGGTAGATAATTCTACCTTACTCGTGTGCACACGTTACCGACTCGTGTTATTCCGGGAATAGCGACTCGTGCCCCTCACGGAGTATGAACATCAGAACTGCTTCCAACAAGAATGTCAAATCTATTCCTATTTAATTCCAACAGAAATAAACATTACAGAAGCACTAAAATATGATGTTTTAAATGATTTTAACCCGCTATAAATGATAATAATGATGATGATGATTTGTTGAGAACATATTCTAACGTAATTGGTACCAGCTGTTCACCTTATGACCAGAAATTATTGAGAATTTTAGGAATATGTTTAATTTGCATTTCTAGTATAAACAACCTTGACCAGCTATCAAGTGCTTGGTTTCATTCAAGAGAGACAACTCCGTTAATCCTTTTTCATTAGTTTGTGAAGAGTTATCCCCCTTTGTTTACTTGGTAGCAGACGACATTTTCAGTGATCCTCAGTATGGATGATTTAGAGAAGTGGAAGTTGATTTTAGAGTATATTAACAAGGACATCAGATCAGCTAAAGTGATTTCAAGTAGAACAGGCATCCCTTTGTCCACTGTTTATCGTGTTTTGAAAAATATCGCAAGTGGATATGGCATTGAGCACCAGGGAGGCGCAGGTAGGCCCAGAAAATTGACTGTCGGTGACAGGCGGCGGCTTGGTATTCTTTTTTCTAAAAACAAACGAAGGAGTTTAGAAAACTTAAGGCTGGATATGATTGATAGAGGAACTGTGGCTGTCTGTAAGGAGACAATTAGAACTGAACTGCATGCAATGGGTTGGCAGAAAAGTCGAGGAATTCCATCACCGATCATGAAACCTGAACAAAAGGAGCAAAGGTTGAACTGGTGCTTACTGCATAGAAATTTTAACTGGGACAATGTGATTTTCTCAGATGAAAGTTCTGTGTGGCTGTTTCCTAATACACTGAAATTCTGGACCAAACAAACTGAAAAACCTTTGTATCAGTGCCCAAAGTACAGTCCGAAATTTAACGTGTGGGGTGGCATATCTGCTTTAGGGGCAACGCCCCTCTGTGTATTTGAAGGGAATATTAACAGTGAGCGGTACACAGATATTCCCGAGGGACATTTACTTCCATCTGCTCACGTGTTCTATGGAAATTTTTTGTGTGATTTTCCAGCAGGACAACGACCCAAAACATCGTTCAAAGCATTCACAGGCCTGGTTTCGGACCCAAAATATGACATTATTAGATTGGCCAAGGTATAGCCCTGACCTAAATCCAATAGAAAATGTTTGGGGACTTATGAAGGAAAGTGTCAATAATAACAATCTGACAAATATTGCTGAAATGAAAGAAGAGGTGGTCCGATATTGGGACAGCATGGACCACAACTTTC
Source organism: Haliotis rubra (assembly GCF_003918875.1). Lineage (NCBI taxonomy): Eukaryota > Metazoa > Mollusca > Gastropoda > Lepetellida > Haliotidae > Haliotis > Haliotis rubra. The sequence goes on from NW_025765417.1 coordinate 134,532, forward strand.
TAACTTCTTTGATCAGTAGTATGCCCCGCCGCATTGAAGCCTGCATTGCTGCCCATGGTGACTTGACAAAATACTAACTGTTCACCTGTCTTTGAATCTGGAGTTATGTTTTGCTAATATGCACATTTAATACGCGAGTAATGAGTGAAATAAAAAAAAATTAAATTACAATCTTTAAATTCTCAATAATTTCTGGTTGGACTGTATTTTCCATTTTCAAACGTATATTTCTAAATACAGTTTAAAAATCGCAAATTGATTTCATTCTGAATAGGCAATTAAAATAATATGTTTTCAGCCGTAATAAGTCTCAAAATAGAGCTATCTCAAGCTGAAGAATTCGTGGAGTCATGATTTAGTGCACGCGATGTCAACTTTAGTCCGTTGGGTTCAAATAAGAACGATGAATGATTAAATAACTCGAAATAGGGATAAGTGCACAACACATAAATAAAACACATGGTGCTGAATCCTCTGTACCCAACAGGATCTGAAATCTGACATTTTATGATCGACCATGGAAAATGTTATAAGAAACCATCACGTAATATTTTTATAGTTGCCTCAGTCTGCATGTAACCTTGCTGAAATTTGACATGAATACCTTGAAATAAATATTAAGGAGCCCAACTGATAGAAATAAAATGTCCCCAATGAAGAGGAACGTAAGCTCAGTGTTTAATATTGAGGTTGAGTTATAAAATTTAGATAACTATATTGTTTTGAAACTCATTTAAAAAGCTATCATTACAGTACCTGTACAATGTCGGAAAGCGCACGTAAAATCTGTCAGAGAAAACACTCAGTTTGACCCATGTGAACAAAGTACACGTATGTTTGAATCTGTCGCCGTTCGTGGCCCTATCATTATTAAAAACTTCAATGTGAAGATGATGATATATACATGTTACCAGTTTTTAAACAAATAACTAATAATATTATCGTTATCATCAAAGTACGTCAATCTTTTCCTGAACGCAAACTTGTTCTCGTCACTATATGGCTGAAATAATGCCGATGTGACGTAAAGCCCAACTCAACTCACCCACCCATTCTAATTGGTTTGTCGTATTTTATCACACACAACATTTATCAACAAGGGGATGAGTCGTGACGATTATGGCGCTAAGAGTCTTTGACTCACCATAGGATTCGCACAAAGGTGAGGTGAGGTGAAATGGGGTTTAAAACATCGTACTTGAGAATATTTCACTCATATGACGACGTGCAGGCGTGTGTATGTGTATGTGCGGCTGCTTGTACTAGCCCAGACTTAAGATGGTTTTATAGTGCTATCTCTCACTGAGATACCATGCCGCAGTTAAACATGAATACCCCTCTCAGACACAGTATACTGACTCCGAGCCGACCGGTCCTTGTTGTACCCATAAATGCCGAGCGCCAGACAGGGACCAACAAGTACCACATTTTAACGTCTTTTGGTATGACGCGGCCGGGGATCGAACCCGCGACCTTCCGCTCTCCAGGCGGACGCTCTAACCACTACACCACGGAGGCGGTCGATTCGCGCAAAGGATGAGGTCTTATCACCGTGGGCATTATGGACTTAATGCGTGCATTTATTTATGATGGTGTTTCCCTGGACTTGATGATACAAACATGTATGAAACAGTTCCCCGTTTCCTTTTGGATACCTTGTCGAGGTAACTTTCAGACACGACTTAGTGAATACAATTTTAAATACAACATATTTACGATTGTGGTGGAGTCATACATATTTCTGTGAAATGATCTGACATACATCAGGAGCGTGTTAAAAGTGCAACTTTGTGAAAAGGTCTTGCAGGGGACTTGTGGAAGTTGAAGATAGATAGATAATTGAAAGTTTGATAGGTGTTCGGGCAACTGGGCCCATTTAAACCTTGCCCATCATAAAGGTTTGCTAAGTTTATACACTTTTATAAAGTAGTTACGCTGCCACACGCTTTAATGCAAGCAAGAATGACATTCTGAACATCATTGCGAGTGATATTACTTGTACACAACAGTCCAGTCAATGAGATGTCAATATTAAGCGCTGTCAAAGATCCCACCATCGCCTTACGATGAGTTACATATTTTGGGCAATGCAGTAAAAAATGAGCAACATCATCTAGCCGATTACACACTGTGCAATTTGCAGGAATATCATTATTAATAATGTTTAGATATGCACCAAGACCACAATGCCCAAGACGAAGTCTGGTTAAAAGAACCTCTTCTCTACGATTGTTTCTGGATAATTTTGCTTTAGCTATAAAAGGCTCAATGCCATAAAGATGGCGTCCTTTAAGGATGAGGTCCATCTCTGTTGCCATTTCGCTTGAGCATGGGTCTTACTGACGGTGCATAATTCTGCAGGAGAGGGCAATATTGTCTCATCCTGTTCTGAGACATCAAAATCTAATGCAGCTTTTGCCAACTGATCAGCTTTTTCATTTCCAAATATTCCAACATGAGCTGGTATCCATGAAAACTCAACATCTTAAAGATCTTTACTTAATTCATTAAAAAGGTCGAGTATAATAATGATCAAGTCTTGTCTTGCTGAGGAGGCACCTGTCTGAATTGCTTGTAAAGAACTGACAGAATCACTGAAAATGACCGCTGGTACAGGTCTCAAAAAATGAATCCACCGCAAAGCTTCAATGATTGCTGCAAGTACAGCAGAGAATACATATAAGTTGAAGCAATATAACTGGCCGGGCAAGATGTGAATTCATTGTGAATCAGGAAACATATATTATCTTGTATCTATTTCCAAACAATAACATCAGTATTGAAAAAGCCATGTTCATTTGGTTAATAAACTAGAGATCAACGGACGGGCCTTGTGAAGGGTAATTCATCCATGTTATTTCACATTCATTGATTGAGTATGTAAGTTTGTGACGTCATGAACTTTTTTTTTTACCTCATTGGTCTCGACTCAACACCCCTACTGAAGTTAAAAACTCGGCATTTAACATTGTTACACCTGTTGTGCAATACGGTAAACATATCTTCAAATGAACTTTTAAAACAATGAAATCGATTACTCCCTGGTTTGATAGGAGACAGCACCAAAGAACTGTTACTCGTGTTATCAAGTGAGTTAACATTTACATGCTATTAGCAATATTGCAGCCACAGCAAATGATGTAATCCAAATGCCATGAAAACAAAATGAACTCCGTTGAGGATCTGCAGAAGAGGAGTGCGGACACTTGAAAGGTGTAGACAAAGAGATTTTACGTGCGCCTCAGACAACATGACTGCAATATTTACAACTCTTGTTGTTATGGGTATTACTGTAATTTCAGTTCATAGAGCTTATCAGCAACACTGGCAGCGAGTCACGCACATCCCAGCTCAGAGGCCCAGATTAGCTGCGTATCTGGGTTAAATACGCATAGAAAATTTCCAATTACGCATTGAAAAATAATTGTTGCGTACCAATTACGCATTTAAAATGTTAGATACGCAAAAAAGTTTAAAACAAATGCGTACGGAATATATTTATAAAACTCGCTTGCGTGATGAAAATGACATCGATTGCTATCAAGTTGTACTGTTAGTATAGGACAAGTGTTGTACTGTCAGTATAGGATGAGTGATTTTTTATGAAATCATTTCCATTATATTAGATTTTGATTAGGTATGACATAAGGCAGAACATACCTGCTTAGTAAACTTACTCAATGACATATACTTAGGTGAGTAAAATGACTGAAATACGCACATATTTGAAAGCTGTGGGTAACGGAAAATGAAATACCCACTCAACATTCATAATACCCACAACAAAAACTACAGTGGGCACTGGGTACAGTACCCACATGAACTAAATCTTATCTGGAGCTCTGCCAGCTGTTTGAACAATCGTGTCTGGCCTTATGCTGACATTTACTAGCAGCAATGCAACACATCGGGAAAGATCATGACCGCCATTCATGGCTGTACAAAAGAAAAGGACACAGAAAAGTTTATAAAGTTTCTAGTTTGTATCTTCAAAAATATACAAATAAATCTTTAAAACTTAAAATATGTTGTCTGACATCTTTTCATATATTATTAGATACTTAAACTATAGCTCTTTGAAACATACACACTACAACTACATGAACTCTAGGAAATAAGTATTTAGCCTTGGTGGTGTCAGTCAACAAACATGTTTTGTTTTTTATTTGCATTCCACACAACTGTTTGATGTCATGTACAAGGATTGCAGTCTAAAATTTACTTCCGTTATCCTGGGGTCCAATGGGTGTATTTTGGCATACATTTGGATAGTTAGAATACACACTAAAACATGTTAACATGTTAATGTATGAGAGTATGGAGCTTATCAGAGCCCTAGATATTCATGTTTTATCAATAATATGTTCAAAACAATGACAAACAAGAAACAATATCTTAAAGGGTGAAATTTTACAGATGCCAATTGGTTATATGAAGCAATAATAAATATATATTTCCCCCTTTTAGTGTATCACTTATAATAAATCAGGGATAAATCTACCCGCGCGTCCTGCGTAATATACGCATAAATATTTGAAAGGACGCACAAATATTTTACATGTGCGTCCTGTGGATGCATACATATTCACTGATCATACATGCTTTCTCGGACAGATGCTTCGGCAGCGGGTCCATATCGAAGTTGTCAAACAGCAAAGTAATAATGTTTCGTGGAAATAATTAAACAAATTGAATAAACTAAAGAATAAAATCAACAACAGTACTCATATTAGTCATAAGAGTTGTCAAATATACATGATAACTTACTATTTCCATCTTTATTGAGCGATCTTGTAGTGTAATTCAAGAGACATCTCGGCTTTCATCGCCTCGAACTTAACGCTCGGACACGATGTTTAATGACTAAAATATATGCCTAAAGCATTTTTGTCACAGGTCATAACCTAGCACGATACGTCCACTAAGTTCCATAAGATACGTATAGGCGGTGATTTTTTTGCGTAACACGTTTAGAATACCATGATTTTACCAAAAACTTCCGTCTGAATCTATAAGTTTTTGTTTACGAGGACGGTATCCATTGCTTTAATATGATTGGCTGCCTTAGGGTCACATGCATGATTTCGACCAATCACGACCCTTATAGCAGACTGCGGCGAAAAAGCGTCATTAGAAACCAATCTTTATCCAATGAAATCGCTTCTTACAACTGTGAAAATACTCTTGGCAAGGGTACAGTGATATTGTTGATGTTCCGAGCTTTCAAACGACAGCCGCCATCAAACGAATCGCCTTACATGTTATTCATACGAAGCTTCGAAAACGGAGGTATTTTCTACTGTTGTATCACGTTACCGAGCGGAAAGGCACTGATAACGGGAAATAGACGACTATACATATTATTTGAGAAATCTTATTATAATAATTTTCCGATTACGTAAAAATGAAAAAAATTAAAGAAAAAGGTAAGGGGATATTATGACATATTACAAAGGCCTCCTAGGGGATATTATGACATGTTACAAATGGAAAAAATCGCTGGAAAAAAATCGCCGCATTTTTTGCTTCGTCTGTGGTTTATCCGGACATTATAATTGTGTAAGCTTGCATTTTCATTTAAATTAACTTATTTAAGTTGTAGTTGCATTATTTGAATAATATGATAAAAGATAAAATTCATATTCATAAACAGGTGGCCAGGATAAGACCTTTCAAATGGTGTATGATATGCAGTAGCAATAATGGGATGAAGTTATCTTTTATTAGAGAAACAGAGCTGTTTTATGTGTTTAGAGAGGAAACTACGAGGTTCGTTTCTGGGCCTAGATTTTCGAAGCTCTCTTAGCGCTAATATAGTCGTAATGCCATACATTAACATTAAGTTACGAGTATCTTAAAGCTAAGAGAGCTTCAAAAATCTAGGCCCAGAAACGAACCTCGCAGTTTCCTCTCTAAACACATAAAACAGCTCTGTTTCTCTAATAAAAGATAACTTCATCATACAAACAAGCCATCATTTACACCATACATGAAATACTTCATTAACACATAAATTAGGAAACACTTACTGTTGATGACCCCAAACCAGATCAATCTGCAGTATCTTCCTCCAGCATCGTCTGCTCAAAAGCACGCGCTTAGCAGCGCCCTCTAATTACAAGAGTAGCTTCCCTTGAGAAATCATGTGAAAACGTTGGAACACCCTATAAAAACAGACAGTGACATGGCCAACCTTTGCCAAGGTACTCTTATTTGATGAACGAACTGGAAGATGTGACGAATGCAGTCTGTATCTTCTCTCACTCTGTAGTATGTCACCAAAATGGTCAGCTTTTCATTGCAAAAATATATAACAATTACAACATTTTGATTAAGAATAGAATCCAATGTAATGCGTAATTTGTACATATTTATGTCACAGTGTCACCAATTCTAACCAATACCGGATACCTTCCGCCATCTTTGACAGCACGGGAGTTTACTTTTGGTTAGAGTTATGGTTAGGGTTTGGGTTAGTGTTAGTGTTACGTGACACTATACAATATGCCTGGTAGGTATCCGGTAGTCTGTAGGTGTACAAAGTCAATCACCAGCATCGGCCCTGAATTGTCGACGGTGTCCGAGTATGTGCTGAAGGGGCCGTTGTCGGCAAAGGTACTACAAATATGTACCCTGGGTACGTTTCTGTGCACAGAAATGCACCCCAAACAAAGTCAAAATACAGAAACGTACCCGGTACCTCGATCGGAGGATAAGTTCATATTCATAATGCAACAGTATGACAGATCCGAACAAGAAAACGACAATATGCGGAATGAACTCGTCCTGGCCTAGGGTACATTTCAGGGCCCCTATTCTCGAAAGGATCCTAGCCCTAGGATATCTTAACTTTGATCCTAGGGTCTAGGATAGGTGTCCTACCTTATTCTCGAAAAGTATCCTAGCGCTAGGATATCCTAACTTAGGACAAATACTAGGATAGGTTCTGACTTGTCCTAAGTCTATCTTAGTGGAAATCAACATGGTGTGGTTCTTGTTTGTTCACCAATTTTGACGTTGTCAAACAAAATAACTCGCCTAAATTACATTTCAATTTACAAGAGCACACAGTTTTGATGTGTTACGAAGAGTTTTTTTTAGTTTATATTATCAATTTATCGATAATGAATAGACACACTTGTTGCGATGCACATATTCTTTAGATCTACAAAAGAGATTTGTTCAGTTCTTACCTATTCTCGGCGTTTTTAATCACAACATTGCTCTTTCCAGTCACACTGCCGTGAAATGTCAATGTCAAGGCCAACGTGATAGGGGAAGTAACTCCGATCCTGTTTATTTCCTAGGTGAATTTTTCAGTTTGTGAGATGATGCATAATGAGAGTTCAAATGATGATTTTCATAAAAAACAAATACAATGTAATATTTTTTGCACATATCTTTAATATCCTTATTGGTTTTTTTGGCAAACTTTCAAACTCTGAAGTAGAAATGTTATCGCCCTGTCAAAAAATGAATTTTCCAAAACTTCAAAACTACTATATAATGTGATTAAAAAATATCGAATAATTTGTGAGCGAATACGCTTTGGTAGTTTCACAATTTATAAGAAAAGATGACAACGTACTACTTGTGAAAGAACGTAATAGCGATTTGGATGGCCCTATCCGATATATAAGTTAGTTCTTAGATTCCCATATTCTCCCGTTTGTTAAGATGTATTCTGACTAATTTTGCATCGTTATTACCAGAATACTAGCCAAATGTAATGAAATTGCTGAAAATAATACAACATTTTAGTTGACGTCATTGCTTGTTTTATGCATTTTGCGACGTCGGAAAAAGACGACATTGGTATGCTGATTAGTATATATCTCACCTAATTTCCATTAATTGTATAAAAGGTCTCGACTTCTATGTCAGAATTTATCACTCTTTAGATAAAACATAAAATGACTGATTTTTCTTTTTAAATAGTGTCCTGAATATATCAACAATTAGACGGTTTGACTGATTCTTATGGTGAGCAACACGCGCACCTGTTTGGCATAAATGAAAAATAATATTTCACAACAGTGAACACCCGAATATTTTGTTTTGGATCAGACTTTTCTTTGTTTATGATGATGTAGCTATTTCTCTTCATAAGCATGCAATGAAAGATGCACAAAGATAGCTTTTTATATATGGAACTATATATTAGCTATAGAATATGGATGTAAGATTTGTCCAAATTAGGACATGACATGGTTTATATATTTTTAAACAATTTTCGTATAAATATAGTTAGAGTTTGATATCCTGTCATCACAATATATTTTAATCGAATATGAATTGATTATATTATCGAAAACAACGATAGTGAATCATAAAACGTTTCCGACAAACGCGCACCTGGCCAATCAATATACATCATTGTTTTGTCTATAAAAAGACACAAAAATATGCAATGAACAAGACAATTCCTTTAAATATGTGTGCATATACATTTCATAAAATATATAAATAATTTTCATTAATATTATCAGTTTTACTTATAAGGTTGAACTAAATCGCTGTTCATTAACCTGTTCACATGAAACTGCAATATTAGTCCAAATACATTGAATATTGTACATCATAGGAACTAAAGTAGTTGCAGTTATGGCTTCGTTTGATCTTCTAACACTTGTGTAATAGTTTAGAATATGGTGTACTGCACTAAATGTGTCAATCTTATGTAAATATTATTCAAACAATCAAAACTTTCAAAGAGTAAAACACCGTAAACCCTATATGCACGTATGATATGATATTGAAGAAGGCTAAATGTAGATACATGTTCAACCGACCTTCACCTCAAAGAAATTGCCTAGTATGTACAACAATGTTGACGTATGACATCACTACCGTTGACCGATTTCTTACAAAATGGCGGCTTTCCTGACAAGGTACACAGGATTTTGCGAGGACCCTTCCATTGATTCAGGGATCGTTTGTACATAAATATGAGATATAAGTAATCAGAATAATTCTAACCATCTGTGTATTGTTATATGTTTTTATCGTTTTCATTATAAGTAAGAGAAGAAGCTAGAAATGCAGATAATTACCGTTGTCGTTCTGCGTGATTTTGCGTCAGTCATGGCGTCACGCTACACGGAAACTTTGACAATTTCTTATGAATTATCAAATCATTGCATTGTATCTATTTATAATTTCCTATTTCTTGCTACGATTCTCTTCCCATGAATATTACAAAGGTATTGAGCCATTGCAAGCAATGAATAGACGGATGAATGTTGGAAAATTTCAGAAAATGCTACGCAGTGTAAAATCGGAATTTGTCTTTGTTTACATTTCGAACCAGCGCAGTCTTTCGAGCACAGCGTTCGTTTTCACACCGAATATGTTTCGTTTCATTTTATCTAGACAGTTGGTATTGGTGACACAGACCAGTTGCAGTTTGATTCTAAAATGTATGGGGAATTCAGTGATGCATTTTTCGGAGCTGAATATGAAATATACATGATGTAATAGGCGTCTCAATACCGGCCTTCGCGAAACATGAGTTTGTAAACACTATCAAATATGGCGGAAAGCGCTCTACGGCGTTCGTGTTAGTGTATTTTCGAAAACATCCCAACCGATTCTAGATTCATCGGCAACGTTTCATAATTATCATTAGCGATTTCATGTAAAACTGATATCAGTGATCATGAATGGTATTTTTGAAATTCAATACTCCCAGTAATTATCCGATTTTCACATTTCAAAACATACAGCAAATAACGCTGTGAATCGCGATTTCGTACTGCGTCAAAAATGGCGACATTTTCGATAAAGCCTATTTTGAAAGGTCATTTTCAGCACTTGAGTTAATATAATAGTGGATGGTATCAAGAAACAGGAAATTTCCCACAGAATTCGAAATTGTGAAGTGTATTTGTGTGCGTGGGGATATTTAGATTTTTATTGGTCTTCAAATTGAGGGTTGAAGGGGAAGGACATATGTCCCTGTGGCACCCAGGGGGTTAACATGGCGGCCTGTGGGATTGTGCATTGTGGGACCATACCTAAGTTGATAAATGTGAAGTCATTAGTTAAATAGTGGTCAGAAAATTGAACTGAAATTATGTGCGCAGAGCACAGATGATTTCAAATTTGCCAGTCAAATTTTACAAAAATACATCCTGAACACTTTTCATGAAAATTGTTTATGCTACACTGCAATGACATGTAAGTGCATGCTAACATAGCGGATAGTTCCAATCAACGTTCATATTTTACAAGTGGTGTTGCCGGCCGATTACTGGTGTTCCAAAGCAAACTCGGTACACAAACCCACAACACTAATATAAATTAGAAAGTAGGCTTGTAATATCAGCTTGCCTTTAGAATAGCATCGTGTTTGAACGACAGCTTCTCAATATTCAAGAATATTGATGCTTATTTATTAATACGTTGGATTAATGGACCGTCATGATTATCAGAAGATCATTTATGTGACACACTGTGTCTTTAAGATAAGCGAATCTTACCTCCGATATTGGTGAGTTAAATTTGCCCCTCTCCTCTGAATCCAACGGCGACTCTTCTTTGAAGACGTTACAAACCTTGACGTCACACAAGCTACAAAATTATGACGTCATAACCAGCTGTGCGAATGCAAGCGCTATCTTGGCGCGCTTCTGTTATCATGTTCAAAACGTCAGTAATGTGAAGATGCAAAATGATAAAACGAGGAAGTGTTCCACATGGCGAGGATGTCCGTTACAGGGTATACCACTCTGTGTCAGCTTGTGGAGACTGGATATTTGTTTGGTTCAGCGTTACATGCAAATCGAGATATATTTTGAATGAAATATGAGCGTAAATTTACGGAAGCCCTAAAGGGACCTGATGAAATAAAAATTATCTTGAGCGCACAAGTTAGCATCTTGAGCTCACAAGTTAGTATGTTTAGTGCACAAGTTAATATATTGAGGGCTCAACTTAGTGTTTAGCATCTAATGGCATTAATGGAAAGCACGTTTGCTTGACTGATGGCTACAATGTACAAACTTGTATCCTTTTTGGAAGATTTCAAATGATGCAAAGTCGGAGTTAACTATAGGTGTTTATGATGAGATTATGTAAAAGTATGCACATTTATCATGAACATTGATAATGTTTATGTAAATGTTCATCGTCTTTATGCTTGTCAATACTATTCTTTGTAACTGATTTTATTACTTTTCGCTTTAGTACATAAAGCAGGCCTAGGTATGTGTAATGTCATAATAAGAATTAAAACTTAAACATGAGTAGGAGTTTATTGCAGGAATGAATAGTGGTTTTACTGACTTCTAATATTGGTACAACGTATTATGAACACTAGCGTAACGCTTGGATAACTGTTTTGTGCTACGGCTTTATTATGTATATGTAGTATTACATGACCGTGACAAATGTAAACATTGAGTGTTATACTTAATTATAAAACTGATGTCTGATGTATTGAGTTTAACTCAATATCATATAAAACCCGCCTTATATATTTGATCCATTAGTATGTGCACGTATAGCATATATACCGACTTTATTTCTTACTAAAATATCATGTTCCTCGTTTTACTTCCTCCGTTTCAATCCCGTATGTATACGTATGTGTGTTGTAGTATATTTAACATATTTTAACAACACAGGAAGTTGAAGAATAAACTCGTCGATGAACACGTGTCTTGAGCGAAATTCAACGCCATCCGGGTCCAACACTATTAGCAACGAACGTACACTATCCTGTTTCACGATAAACCACATTGGATACATTTTTGATGCATCCAACGATAACCATGTCTTTGTCCAGATCGTCGATATGTCCGCAATAAAGTCTGTAACATCAGCGGGCCGGTGGGGTAGCCTCGTGGTTAAAGCAACCGCTCGTCACGCCGAAGACCTGGGTTAAATTCCCCACATGAGTACAATGTGTGAAGCCCATTTCTGGTGTCCGCCGCCGTGATATTGCTGGAATATTGATAAAAGCGGCGTAAACCGTGCTCACTCACTCACTGTAACATCAGCAAATCTGGTATCTGGTGCGAAAGAAGGACATACACCTCAGAATACCCTTCAAGTGGCGTACTATACTATACCGTGATTTTAAACAAGAAGATGTATTATATTTTTGTCTTGGAACCAAAGTCTGAAATAAGCATGAATCAGCTCGCGTTTCCGCTCCTCCGTTGCTTCGACATGAACTGCTTATGGAGCAGTGTATTTCAACATACTAACATGTGCGCTCATCATACTAACTTGTGCGCTCAACATACTAACTTGTGCGCTCAATATATAACTTCAAGATAATTTGATTTCATCAGGTCCCTTCAGCGCTTCCGTATACATATTTGTCATCTTGCAACAATATCGATTTTTCACGACAGAAAATTCATTTTTTTCAACAGTCCAAATCATAATTAGTTTCCGTTTTTCAATCATTCCCTGTGGCAGTTTGTAATGTTACCCCCACAGCTACTTATTTCTTAAACGGACAGCAGTTAAAATACCCTAAATCTGTATGGCGGTATGTGAGTGTGGTCCATCAACATATTTGGCGTATGTTTAAAATAAATCCGTCCTAACGTTTAGGATACACCAGCAAATTCACTGGAAGCTATACCCATCACCAGTGTGACAACTAAAACTTGTCACATATTTTATACAACGTTCCCGGATGTATCACAGCGTTTCCCGGTGACTGTCATTCCTGCATCAGCCAGCACAGCGAGATCACCACGTGTTAAGCACAGTACATTAGCACTGACGACACGGGGCGTTATGTACGTTGAAAGTATCAGATAATGCGTTAATTTATTACCCACAATGAGATTGCTTGTGGGAATGGGCTGGCGATGATTGTTTGTAGGAATTGGGTTGGCGTAGGGTTGCTTGTAGATTCTGTAATATACCTTCGCCAAATTTCTAAAGTGACCCTTATTCAGACACAAGGTGAGGAAGTGAATTTAGTTTTATGCCACACTCAGCAATATTCCAGCTATATGGCTGCAGTCTGTAAATAATCGAGTCTGGACCAGACAATCTAGTGATCAACAGCATGAGCATCGATCTATGCATTTGGCAACCAAATCAGCGAGCCTGACCACCAGATCCGGTTAGTTGCCTCTTTCGAGAAGCATGGGTTACTGAAGATCAATATTTTAACCTGGACCTTCACGGGTAATGTACCAGGAAGGTGTAGTACAGACACGGTGGTGCATGGGTACCAGGAAGGTGTAGTACACAACATGGATACGGTGGTGACATGGGTACCAGGAAGTTGTAGTACAGAACACATGGTGTGACATGGGTACAAACACATGGCATATGGTGGTGACATGGGTACCAGGAAGGTGTAGTACAAACACATGGTGGTGACATGGGTACCAGGAAGGTGTAGTACACACATGGTGGTGACATGGGTACCAGGAAGGTGTAGTACACACACGGTGGTGACATGGGTACCAGGAAGGTGTAGTACAAACACATAGTGGTGACATGGGTACCAGGAAGGTGTAGTACAAACACATGGTGGTGACATGGGTACCAGGAAGGTGTAGTACAAACACATGGTGGTGACATGGGTACCAGGAAGGTGTAGTACAGACACATGGTGGTGACATGGGTACCAGGAAGGTGTAGTACACACACATGGTGGTGACATGGGTACCAGGACAGGTGTAGCACACACACGGTGGTGACATGGGTACCAGGAAGGTGTAGTACAAACACATGGTGGTGACATGGGTACCAGGAAGGTGTAGTACAGGCACATGGTGGTGACATGGGTACCAGGAAGGTGTATCAGAGACTGATAGTGAAACCACACATGGTGGTGACATGGGTACCAGGGAAGGTGTAGTACAAACACATGGTGGTGACATGGGTACCAGGAAGGTGTAGTACAGGCACATGGTGGTGACATGGGTACCAGGAAGGTGTAGTACAGACACATGGTGGTGACATGGGTACCAGGAAGGTGTAGTACAGACACATGGTGGTGACATGGGTACCAGGAAGGTGTAGTACACACACATGGTGGTGACATGGGTACCAGGAAGGTGTAGTACACACACGGTGGTGACATGGGTACCAGGAAGGTGTAGTACAAACACATGGTGGTGACATGGGTACCAGGAAGGTGTAGTACAGAAACATGGTGTTGACATGGGTACCAGGAAGGTGTAGTACAAACACATGGTGGTGACATGGGTACCAGGAAGGTGTAGTACACACACGGTGGTGACATGGGTACCAGGAAGGTGTAGTACAAACACATGGTGGTGACATGGGTACCAGGAAGGTGTAGTACAGACACATGGTGGTGACATGGGTACCAGCAAGGTGTAGTACAGACACATGGTGGTGACATGGGTACCAGGAAGGTGTAGTACAGACACACATGGTGGTGACATGGGTACCAGGAAGGTGTAGTACACACACATGGTGGTGACATGGGTACCAGGAAGGTGTAGTACACACACATGGTGGTGACATGGGTACCAGGAAGGTGTAGTACAGACACATGGTGGTGACATGGGTACCAGGAAGGTGTAGTACAGACACATGGTGGTGACATGGGTACCAGGAAGGTGTAGTACAGACACAATGCTGGTGACATGGGTACCAGGAAGGTGTAGTACACACACATGGTGGGGACATGGGTACCAGGAAGGTGTAGTACAGACACATGGTGGTGACATGGGTACCAGGAAGGTGTAGTACACACACATGGTGGTGACATGGGTACCAGGAAGGTGTAGTACAGGCACATGGTGGTGACATGGTTGAGCTGAACTCCCTTCAACCAGTTGATCAACCACTGCCACCAGTCAACCAGATCATGATATTCAGTTACAAGCACTGTGGTCCACTAGCTACTCAATCACACAGATTTCACCCGATACAGCACAACACACAAAATGAAATGAAATGAATTTATTTCAGACAGAATGAATTTACAAAATTTTACAAGTTCAAAACCAGTCTCCACTTACTGGAGTTGTTTCGTGACGACAATATGGAGATATATACAGTGAGATGATACTATGTACACAGCACTCGACACGGAGCACCCATCCAGACTACTCTTAAAATACAGTCTTAAGTTACATTAAAACAGCTGAAACATTATAAAACTGTGCAGGAGACTGACGAATAAACTATATGTTCTCTACATCCCTGTGCTAGAGGATGTCGTTATGTCCATGTTATATTTCCTAGATGGTAGTGATGAATCTTTGTTCAGATGTCCATGAAGTTACCTGGGTGTTCCTCACTAGCGACTTGATTATAACAGACCTATGTTAACTGCAGGTGTTTCCGTCCATCACTCGCTGGTTCTACACAAAGGTCAGTCTCGACCTGGCATTGTTCACCTGCCACACGTTCAGTTCCTCATACTCGTCGATGCAGGCGTCCACCTGGTCAGGTTTGAATCCCTTAGATGTACACTGCTCCAGGATGTCACTCACTTTCACGGACTTCACGCCCTTGGCTGGGGCCATCTCACGGATCACAGCGAAGATCTGGTCAGTCACGTTTTGTACCCTGTAGGAATAATTTATATTTAGTACTCTCGAGGTCACAACTTCACATCAGTGAGAAATTCGGAAACTTCATCAAGACCTTGTTTTTCAAATTTGCAACCAGAAATAACATAAAAAACATATTTACTATCACCGTTGATAGAAGAAAATCATTAAAATGCCACAAAAACTCCCATCCATGCCATACTTTTATCTTTTCCCTTACCTCCTACACATTTTCAATAAAAATTACCAAAATGTATGAAACTGATTTTTAAAAATTATTCTTATAAGGCTGCATCAAAAAAGGTAAATGTTTCTCGGGCACATTTTTTTCAAAAGTGACGAGGGCGGTAGGACTTTCTTTTTCACTTTTTGATAGAAAAAAATGTGATGAGGGAGGAACACATATTTATTTTTTCTCTCAGAAATGGGGAGCTTGGGGAGTTTAGCTTGTGTTTGACGAGTTGTAGATTCAATCCAGCATATCGTCAACTCTTCTTGGGCCTTTTTGTTGGCCCAAAGGTTCCATCTCCTCTTGTTTCCATGTTTGTGGACATTGGAGCAAGGAACACACATAGGGTAACTCTCTTTTGCAGCATCCTCACCTACCAGGACATGAGCACTGGCACAGTAGAAACACACATCTGGACATGATCTGCTAGCCTACTGGAGTATGGTACCTCAACTGGTGCCATACAAACCAAGTTAGCCCTGTCGAACACTTTGCTGACAATACTGTCAATTCTCGGAGTACTACCATCAACAGCTTTCATGTTTTTGAGTTCAGTTCCACATGTATAGTCAAAGAGCTGAATAAACCGATCAAGCCCAGCTAAATCAGTTGGTGTTGGCTTGGATATTGGTATTTTTATGATTGATATTTTATCAGTGTGTCAATGAATAAAAAGATCATTATTTATAATTTCAAAATTAACATATATCCCTAACTATTTTTGTACAGTATATTCATAATTTAATATCATCATTTAATTGGTGTTAAACAATGTATAATCTTGACATACCTGAAATCATCTCAAGTCTCTGAATATCTGTGAGAAGTTTTTTTCATGGATTCAACTATGTGCTTGTGGTTTTCTGGTATGTTGTAGTTGAAGAGTGAGTGAGTTTAGTTTTATGCCGCACTCAGCAATATTACAGCTATATGGTGGCGGTCTGTACATAATCGAGTCTGGACCAGACAAACCAGCTATCAACAGCATGAGCATCTATCTGCGTAATCGGGAACCGATGACATGTGTCAACCAAGCCAGCGAGCCTGACCACCCGATCCCGTTAGTCGCCTCGCAGTTAGTCGCAGGGACCAACAAGTACCATATTTTAACGTCATTTGGTATGACGCGGTCGGGGATCGAGCCCGCGACCTTCCGCTCTCCAGGCAGTCGCTCTAACCACTACATCACGGAGGCGGTTTGTAATTTGTTAAAAACACAAACTAGGTCATTTGAGGGATTTGGAGTGGGAATACAGCAGAGAGTGGGAATACCTCATAAAAACAAATCTTCCCTATCATAGAACTCCCTGGAGAAGATCTGAAAACACCCCTAACTGAATATTGAAAAACCCCTCTGAATTGTACAAAATGAAGGCCAGTTTATTGTCCTCTTGAAAACATCAACTATGCCATGTTGATTCTGAGCAGTACTAGCAGTACTAGCTAGCGGTGCTTGATATATGAAGCAGAACATGTCCTCCGATACTGTCACAGTGAGGTGCTGGATCACTCACCTGGTGTGCATGTCGTGGTGTGGGTTCAGGGAGTCCCGGCACATCTCCATCAACCGCATCGCCTCGTTCACATCCTCCTTTTCCACCGTGTCTGCCAGTCGGAGACGTGCCTGCAAGAACACCACATGTCAGATCCGGGACAAAGCGGAAAACGAGCGTTTGATCCAGTGATCAGCACCACTTTCATCACTTTATATCTAATCTGTGTGATTCGCGGAATAATACCAATGGCAGCTGCCATGGTGGTGTGTAACAGTAACATACATGGCAGTTTCACACTGTACTTTTCATCCAAACATTATACAGTGAAGCTAATGATAATTTATAGAAGCATCAGCAGTTGATGAAATAAGGCCCGTCCGACCGCCCGAGACAGGATAGATTTCTGTCAAACGGTCTAATTTTACAGCTAGCCAGCCTGATGGACGGGTGAATTTTTTTAAATTCAGATAATGTGTCAAATGTCACTCTCTATTTAGTATGTAAGAAGGACTGGTTAAATCTCTTCTGGGCTGGCAAGTTTTTGAAGTTACCAGCCCAAATGTCTGGCTGGGTTTTTGCGGCTTATTTCATACACTGGCATCAGGCCTATCTACATCAGGTTACTGTCAACCAATGATATGTCACACAGGAAGACCTACAGTAGCTTGGGTATTACAGGAGGCATATACTGAGTGTACAATATAGGCGTCACAGCCTTATTCCAACAGTATGCCTACACTGCAATGTTCTGCATACAAACCAATATAGGGCATCAAACTCTCAGCTTCAGTATGACGAGTGCGACCCCACTGGGTTACTGGTGTTTAGGTAGAAGTACAATCAGAAGGAAGTCTCACCAGAGCCGTTGAGAGGCGGAGAATGGCGAGGAGGGTCCTGGCGCTGGTGAAGGTCATGTCCTTGTTGTTGCGAGCCTCCTTCCTCATCTCCACGTAGGCGCCGGTGATGAACTCCGCCAGACCCTCGGGCACGGCAGGGTTCTTCTTCTTGCAGAGAGCGATGTACCGTCTACAATTGACATGATAAATGATAACATCTACACACAACACCCATATTAACTACAGCAACGTACAAGTACTTCAAACTAATTTTATCGAAAATTAACAAAACAGAATCTTACTCTCAGGGGTGGAAATAACCCATTGCCCGACGCCAGTTTTTTTTTCTGTCGGTCAAGCAAATTTGTATATCACACTGTACCGGTGTCAAGTTGACTTTCCAATATTACTAATGTTGTTTATTTAAAAAATCAAGAAGAAAACGGCCGGTATAGTGGAAAAATTATCAGGGCAAGTGATTTTACATGTGCCACTGTACCGGAGAAAACTAGCAATTTTAAAGTTATTTCCACACCTGACTCGGTTATTCCTCAAACGGTAACTGAAGACAGTGAAAATGCTTAGTAGCCATGCTCCCAACTTCATTATCTATTTGACCCGTGAAGGTCCAGGTTAGAATATTGGTCTTCAGTAACCCATGCTTGCTGTAAGAGGCGACTAACAGGATTGGGTGGTCAGGCTCGCTGACTTGGTTGACACATGTCATCGGTTCCCAATTGTGCAGACCGATGCTCGTGCTGTTGATCACTGGATTGTCTGGTCCAGACTTGATTATTTGCAGACCGCTGCCATAGCTGGAATATTGCTGAGTGCGGCATAAACTAAACTCGCTCACTCATTAACTATTTTTTTAAAAATTAAAATATTTGACCACATATGCCAATGTTTCCGTATGTACCTCATCAGCTTCATGTCCAGGGGTGTGAACTGACACGGAGGGTGCACGTTGTGCTGGTGGACGTATGTGATGTGCTGGGCCAATCTGAAACAGAGATCATTTCATTATAAAACTGCTTGTCATTTCTGGAGGGGTATCATACAATAAACAGTGAAGACATTGCGTTAGAAGTCTCTCTTGGGTGTCTCACCTGAGATCGTTTTCTCGGTCAGCCTTGTCCTGGATCAGCCAGAGCAGGTCGAATCTGGACAGCAGAGCGGCTGGGAGCTGGATATTCTGCTCCACTGTCTTCTTGGGGTTGTATCGGCCGTAGGCAGGGTTGGCTGCTGCCAGTATTGACACACGGGCATTCAGACTCGTCATGATCCCTGCCTGTAGGAAGAACACAGATGTTATCAGGCAACTGGACAACACTTCACAACCAGTGTCTCTGGGCTACAGTTACAGATATGTTATCAACATGAGTGAGTTTTTAACATTATTCGAGCAATATCACAGCAGGGGACACAGGAAATGGACTGCACACATTGTACGGGGAATTGAATTATCAACATGAGATTCAATCCCCAGACAGGCACAAGTTGTAATTGGTTAGAAGCGTTACCTTGGCGATCGAGATGGTCTGCTGTTCCATGACCTCGTGGATGGCTGTTCTGTCGCCATCCATCATCTTGTCAAACTCATCAATACAGCACACACCCTGGTCAGCCAGGACAAGTGCCCCGCCCTCCAGTGTCATCTCCCCGGTCAGGGGGTCCTTCATCACTGCTGCCGTCAGACCAACACCGGACGAGCCTCGTCCTGTCGTGTACTGACCTGAAACCAACAATACAGTTACATCCACTGTCTCTTGCCAAACCCTTCTGAAGACCTGTGTCCACTTCAGGGACTCTTCCAATACATTAGCCACAGACCACATCAGTACAGCCACTTTGGCTTCCCCATACTTCAGCGAAAGAGAATGTTTCAGATACTAAAATCTGTTTGTCAATTGAAAGTGAAAGTCCCCCATGACCGTAGTACACTTTTGTTGTATTGTGGTATGCCTACTTCATCCTGTGGAGATGCAACTGAAACCTGTACCTCTCTTGAAATAAAAATAACTGCCAGGCTGCCATCAGGTCCCCCAGATACAAAAAGTGAACCCCCCGCTATATTCTTTAGGTGCACATTAAAAAAAAATGCATCGTGTTGTGACAAAATACATTGTGAAATTACAGTGTGCCATAACCCATTTGAAACGGGTCCAACTCTACATGTACCTGCCACCAGCCCAAGTAGCGACGACATGGACAACTAGAGAGGTTGACATTCCACTGACCTCTGGGATTTCATTAACAGGTGACTTACTGAAGGTAGATCCAAGCAGACTGAATGAACAGGTCACCGCTACAGTAACTCAGCATGAGAGAGAGGAAGGAACGGCCATCTTTACACCTAAAGAAGAACATGTGCACACAGATACTGGGGTGTACTTACTTCTAGGTGCAAGTCTGTCGATGTAGGATAATAGCTGTGACTTGGCCACACCGGGGTCGCCCATCAGGCAGATGTTGATGTTCCCTGTAACAGACACAAGTGTGTGAGGAGGCAGCAGCGGCAACATGGACAACTGTGACAACTTTCAGAGCTATTACAGCGCCTACAAACTGCATTGGTACCCTAGTTCATCTGTTGCTATTTTGTGATTATTGTCATCTTCTCTGTAGAACTAATTCCACATGACTTACCTCTAATCTTCATCCCCTTGGGAGACTGGTCCACTTCCCCACCAGTAGCAGCAGCAAAGCCTTCTTTACATCCTCGTGTCCGTAGATCTCGGTAGCGATGCTGCTGGCCAGCTTGTCATAGAAGTCATCCTCTGAAGGAAACAACATGGTCAGTCCACGGTTGTCAGGACTTGTAATGCCAAACATGAATTTGAGTGACAACCAAATGACGATTACCAGAATTCAGGTTCATTGGCTGATACCAAACAAGGAACCAAGACCAGTATACCCAGAAGCTGCATAGTGTGATGTTCACCATACAATGGCTCATGTCATCAATGCAACGAAAAAATCTGACAAGATTGACGACATGTTGTGACATCCTTCAAGCAACAGTAAGATGTGCAGGAGAATGAAGGAGGTGTTCTCTACCTGCGAGCTGCTTCAGCTCTTCCTCGCTCAGCTCCTGTGCATCCAGCTCATCATCCTCTGTCTTGTTCATCTTGATAATCCGCTGCAGATAAACAAGTTCACAAAACTTAGCAAACTAAACTGTGTTAATACATGAGTACTGTTTCAGGAAAACTATAACTAGACACCTGCCACAACAAATATGTGTAAGGTTGTTTCAGGAAAAGTTACTAACCTGACAATTAGTTAAGTGATTTCATTTCAAGTGTGGAACTAGACCTTCTGTTTGGATTTAATAAGACGTTATGATGGATTACACGTTCCTGTAGAGTGCTTGTAATGATCTAATGCCACAATCAGGGATCTACAAAACACTTTTCAAATTGATCATGATAGGTCAGGTCAGCTCTGAGTGTATACACCCATACAGGACAGGTCACATGCACTGAAGAGACATTGTAACAGCACCATTACATATCTTGACATATTATTGTGAGTCATATCTCAACACATTACTGTGTACCCAGCCATGACTGTTTCACTCACGTGTGTCTCCATGTACGTCTCAGACAGTAGACCCTGCTGCACTTGTCCGAAGCCAGTCTTCACCATGGGCAAAAATATCTGACCAAGTTAAAGACCATAGTATGACATCATATCTGAAGTGCTAACAAGCAGACTGCACATTCAATCCAGGTATTGCAAGAAATTTCGCCCTTCAATGTCTGGACTACACACACGGTGACACTATTCCTGGAAACCTCAACAGAGGCCAAGTTGCATCTCGCCATCTTCCCACTCCATGCCATTGTCCATACAGATAAAACGTGTTGACAAACGAGACCATGCCATTGAAGGATTTGTAGTAGTGGTCTGTGTCATTAAGTTTACATTTCATGAGCACTACAAGCTTGTTCCAAGTCATGATTGAATTTATCTTAAAGAATCCAGGAAATCTGTGTTCTAACATGCTAATCTTCCTATCAATGTGCGAAATTTGCAAATGGATTTTGTGCAATTTCGAAAACAACACAAATAACTACATTTATGTGTGTGTGTGTGTGTGTGTGTGTGTGTGCATTAACAAAAATAACTGGGACATTTGATAAATGATGCTAACCAATCATTTTTGATGATTGATCAGTTGTAATGGACCAATCATCAATTATGAGATTTTAACCAATTCCCAACACTAATTAGTAGATAAGACAGGTATTATTTTAAACACTTGAGAGGCTAATTGGAAATACTTAAAGATGTTATGTCCCCCAACTGAGGTATACAACACCACATCCAGTGTACACAATTAACCAGTACAGCCATTTCATTATCACTAGTCCTGCTGTCACTACTCTGTAAGGCCAGAACATTTTCAGGACCTTTTTTGTGCAATTTTTACCTTTTACCTGCAACTGTAGGTATTAAAGACCCCAATCATCTGTTTCCTTAGTCCTTACAAAGCAATATGAAGTTATGAAATGATGGAGTGTGCAGTTAAATTAATTACAGGACCTCTATATCTATTCTAAGGAATAAAGAACATCAATTATCAAAATGTATTCACCGAGATGCAATACGTGTCCTTTGTGTCAATTCCATACACACGTGTCTGTAGTAGCAGCACTTCACTGGGTTCAAAATAACACTGTTGTTGCAATAATGACTGTTGCTGCAGAATAGTAAGTGAATATCAGGTCATAGCAGTTCTAGGTAACCCATGCATAAAATTTGAACAATAAAACGACCCCAACCTTTTAACATTCATTCCTTGCAATGACGACAAGAGTGTTTGTTACTTAAGTGTCTGGTGTAACCCAACATTTTGAACAGTGCATGCCCGCACCATGGACGTCTCTGATAAAGGATACACCAGTGACACTGACATGGTCTCCAGGCTGGGCCAGGCGGGTTGTCTCTCCCCGACAGAAGATGGTCATACTCCTTGGAATGTTGCCCACCGGAACTTGGTCACTCTGAAACATAACAGTGTGCAGTCATCTTCATCATCAGCAGCAGCAGCAGCAGCAGCAAGATACTGACATGGGCAACCAGGTTATAACAATCCATCAAAAGTGAACTTAACACCACAGAAAAGAACAAGCAGTGGAAATAAATTGTTCACCCAACATCACAGTACCCAACTAAAACAGGTCCCCCCCTTGCAACATACGCCAGACTGAGCTGCAGCTATGTGCTACGTAACATAACACAACAAATGAATGTCAAAGCAAGATTCCAGCAATACCATGGCAGGGGACACCATAAATGGGCTTCGTACATTGTACCCATGTGGGGAATCAAACCTTTGTCTTCAGCGTGACAAGCCAACCACTAGGCTACCCCGATCGTCCCGGTTCTTCAGACAAACATGGTCAAATAAGTTTATAATAACATATAACACAAGCCCCAAGCACTCAGACTGAGGTTTAAATGGAAGCCCCAAGCACTCAGACTGAGGTTAAAATGGAAGCCCTAAGCACTCAGACTGAGGTTAAAATGGAAGCCCCAAGCACTCAGACTGAGGTTTAAATGGAAGCCCCAAGCACTCAGACTGAGGTTTAAATGGAAGCCCAAAGCACTCAGACTGAGGTTAAAATGGAAGCCCCAAGCACTCAGACTGAGGTTTAAATGGAAGCCCCAAGCACTCAGACTGAGGTTTAAATGGAAGCCCAAAGCACTCAGACTGAGGTTAAAATGGAAGCTTACATGCTCTTGGATCTTGATTTCCTGAAACTTGGCGAACTTAGATCCGCGAGTCTGTAGGTAGAGCCTCCCACCAGACCGGTTCACTGTGCAGTCCTGGCTGGGGCACATCAGCAGCGGCATGAACGACGGCGAGTTGATCTGTAACATCACAAACACATTTTATTTTCAGATCTAAAAAAAATAAATTTTGAAAACATGCCAAACATAGTTTTCATAGTATTGGTTGAATGAAAAAGTCTTTTGAAAGAAAGAATTCCTAGGTGTAACTATATACCCTCAACCTTTTCTCGGAATAAAACACATTTCTGATTTCCCTTGTCACTATGAAAAAAAAATGTTCAGTAGTTTTTTTCTTTTTGGCTGAAGTCTACAACATCACTGGCCAGAACGTGGAAATATTTGTCCTAGACCTCGTGAATGTATGGTCAAAAGAATGAGCACTCACATGGCGGCAAGATTCCATGAACACCATGCTAGTAGGCTACAAGTAACTAAAGTACTGTCGGATATGCTAGAAAAATGCTTTTTAGCCTTAATATCTTTATACAGGTGATAAATGTACCATGTTGTCAATATATCAACTCGCCTAATGTCTACCTAATTTTTATTTCAATCGATTTAACATTCCCATGCATTTAAAGGGCAGTTTACAGGAGAGAATTTGGTACCAAAACAGCAACTTAAGATTTTTTCAGAGTTCAACAAAAGAAGCTGAAATAGTCTTTACATTTATGCTAATAATACAGGTGGTGTAAAAATATGAATTAACGTTTTTCCTAAACAAATAAATGTTGAATGTTTGTGTTACTTTACTTAATTATCGTTTTCTTTATTGAAGAAATATTAATATAAATGTTAAGTCTTGATAAATAAGTTTCCCATCATGCATGCACATCTTTATCACAGCGTCAACTATGGCCAACGATTTGCAGTCGATTGTTGCCAAGGGTTATAGGTTTTTTCTGCTTAAAAATGACAGAGATAAACCTTTCATTAGTTTAGAAAGGGTTTATTACAGAACTTGTAGAGCTGTTGGCATGTCTTGCCAACAAGTTAACAATATTGTACACAAATCAGACAAGACAGGGACCGTTCAAATGCAAAACCGGGACGTAAAACCATCCTTGACAACTTTGATAAGGGAGTGCTTAGACGGGCGGTCTACAAACTTTATGAAAAGAAAAATATATATATTCTAAAGAAGCTACACCAGTGACTTCGTTAAATCTTTGGCCAATGTTCACAACTAGATTAAACTGACCGAATTACATCCATATTTTTTCAATGAAATATACTGTTGACATGCAAAACATTTATTAAAACGTTGCACATTTCTACAATCAATCGATAAGATAACACAAGTGATAGGATTTTTTTCCAGTGTACAGTAATTCGTATGTTTATTTCAAAACAAACACACATACACAAATGATCCCTTACATAACCAATACGTATACTATACGTACACATATTCAACATTTTGCAGAAAACATCTATTGAGATGATCCCTCGCCCGAGCGTGTGCTCAGGTGTCAATTTCACCTGTCGATACCGTGCATGCTGATGACGTAACACAGGCAGTTAATGTTTGTTTCAAATAACGCCCAACTACCCCATATTTTTCTAAGTTTTTTGGTATTTTCATCAGTAAAAACAGATTTTAGAGCATGTCTCAAAATTTATCCCCTCGGTCTACATTAGGTAGATGTTTCTTGAAGTGATATTTGTTATTTAAGTAACTGTAATACCGCTGAATTTTCAATATAAGTCAAAAAGCATTTTTCTAGCATTTCCGACAGTACTTTAGAACCACCACAGTGACAGAAGATCAGGAACCAGTACAACTCTGGATTACTCACTGGCTGGTATGTCTCATTGCCGCATGTGTCGCAGGTGTAAGTGGCGACCGTCATCATAGGTTTAACCTCCGTCGCCCGGGTCACGATGCCCTTCACACACACCAGCTTGCCGATGTGTTCGGCCTTGACCTCTCGGATTGCGGAATGCTTCTGATCTCCCTGCGCCTTGAAGTACACCTCGCTGAAACAACAACACTAACATCACAAGTCTGCACCAAAAACAGGATCTTCGCAGTATCAAGTCATACAATATAAACTATTGTTATCAGACCTTATAGAATTGGAAAGATTGTTCCAGACAGGTGGACCAGTAGAAAGCTCATATTCAGATTAACTCATAATATCTACGGTTTCAACCAACTGTTCGGGTAAAATGGGGGTCCCCAAGAGTATCTGCTACAGGAACGGGTGATGAGGACAAACCGTATCCTTAAAATACCACATCCGAGTTATGGCTGACATCTCAACACTTGCATTCTTCATCAGTTCATAAGAGAATCCAAGGAAGACACACTTGTGCAATGCTCTACATAATTACTGCAAATTTGAAGACATCAACTCACAATCTCCTCATCAGCTCTGGGGGGTATTTGTTCATGGGGTCTCGAGTGACCTCCTGGCCGTCGGGATGACTCCGCTGCTCCATTAACATCCGGTGTTCGATGTAAACATCCAGCGTGTCCTTGTTCACAATCTGAAAACACCACAATTTGATTAAGTGTTAAGTTTCAATACACTACCAGACTTTCACATGATAAAAAGTGCCCCAAGTAAATTACGTAATCTCACATACTTTCAGGGATGAGGATGACATATCTAGAACGAGTGAGTATGGTATTACGCAACTTTTAGCAATATTCCAGCAATATCACTGAGGGGGCACCAGAAATGGGCTTCGGGAATCGAACCGGGTCTTCAACATGACGAAATGGACGCTTTAACCACTGGGCTACCCCACTGCCCCGGACTTTTCCAGAACACATACTTGATATTAGCCTGGTGGACAATGCTTCATGCAAATATGTTGTAATCGAATGTATGACAAGTTATCAAGGCTCCAGATTATTTTTCAACATCAGGAGTATGTATTCCTTATTTTTTAAATATAGGAGTACTGGAAAAACTTAAAGAGTACATTTAGAGTACTGAATGGAATTTAATGGAGTATTTGATCTTGTGTTTCGTTTCATATATTCACCACAACAATGCTACTCTTGTGTAAACAGGTAAAACCACAATAAAACAATACTTTTTTCAGTTAAATACGTCTGTAAATGATTCTAAGACAGTACACCATTGCTGTGGTGCGTAGCTGCTATGTTTTCTAAATTATTTCCTACCATATCGTGCATATTTTTTATCTGTCTCTCAACAGAGCTCCAGATAAGACCAAAAAGAACTTTATGCCCGTTTCCTATTACATGCTTTTTAAAAATAGGGTAGGTGGGTCGGTTTTATCTTTTTTTTTTATTTCTTAGTGGCACCAGGTGGGCACCTAAGGTCTTCAAGAGTACCATATCATGTAGTGACAATGCCTTGTGATGAAACATTGAAAGATTTCTTTATCAAATCATTATTTATGTTATGTATTTGCAGATTTGGTCTGTGAGGACCCATTATGCTAATTCAATGCAATCCATTTTGGCCCTACGTACACTGAAAAACATGAAAATATCATACTCAATATGGATGATATGATGAGTTGAAATGCATTCCAGTCATGATATTGACTTGGTTAAAAAAAGATTTAGGGTCGGGGTGTGTGTAGGTAGGATAGGATAGGTCGTTAGGGTTACGGAAACGGACAATTTTTTTTGGGGGTGGGGGCCTTAGGGGCTAGGATTTAGCTCATGTGGGTACTGTAACAACTGTATTTGTTTGGAGTTGGTATTATGAACGTTGAGTGGGTATTTCATTTTCCGTACCCTCTGCTTTCAAATATGTGCATATTTTACTCACCTAAGTATTATGTGACTGAGTAAGTTTATTCAGCAGGTATGTTCTGCCTTATGTCATACCTAATCAAAACCAACTTAAATATAATTAAAATGATTTCATAAAAAATCACTCATCCTGTACTAACAGTAAAACTTAGTAGCAATCGATGTCTTTTTCATTACGATTTTTATAAATATATTCTGTACGCATTTGTTTCAAACTTTTTGCTTATCTAACATTTTAAATGTGTAATAGGTACGCAACAATTATATTTCAATGCTTAATTGAAAATTTTATATGCGTATTTTACCAGGATACGCAGCTTATCTGGGCCTCTGTCTCTCAATGATCAGTATCTGGTTTGTTTCAAGATTACTCTTGCACAACATCCTTTTTGATTTTGGAAAACAACCACAGTGTGTACAACATAAAGAATACATGTTCCTAAACTGCAACTAGAAGTCGTCACTTACATCTCTTTCTTTGTACACAGGCAGTAATTCCTGGACCGCATCAGCAAACAGGTTGCCATAGCGACGTGCGTTTTCAACGATGGCATCGGCCAGGTCAGGCTCATACTCGCGGACATGTTCAAGGTCAATCTCCAGACTGACCTCCTCCCTGTGGGCAAGTTTCACCTGAAAACAAAACGTCATAATACTGCTTCCACAAACTTGAACACTGGGACTTTCAACCATTGTAACTATTCAACATGTCACCTACAACGGTTCCTTACGTACCCCCACCTATATTTTTAAAAAAATACAAAGATATACAAGTAATGAAAAGAACCTTATAAAATAAGGGGGGTGTGTGTGTATATATGCAAGGAACTCTTTCCGAGTATCAATTCAGGAGCTGATGTACCATACCACCTCTAACTGGTTCAATATTAATACTTCAATCTGTTCTCCTTACTATTAATGAATGTCCACAGTTGTAAATTCAAAACACTGTCGTAAGCCGAGTGTTGAAAGTGTCGGTATCCTAGACCTGCACATTGGGGAGATTTATCACCCGCTCATTTCGCAATGATTTCCACTTGTAACCCCCTATTTTATCATTAGTGAGTTTGTATCCGCAGTGATGCATACCAACACTAACCTTACCCTACCTTTTGATTATGCCTCCACATACCCAGAAACACTGAGCCGGTCCACTTAGTCAAATATCCCCTGCTATTTTATTGTAAGGAAATCAAGAGTGTCAGACAACATAATACATCAACTGATCAAGTAACGAACGTCATTCTCTCATATCAATCATATCATTCTCCAGCAAAACCTATGCATTCGAAACCTCAACAGTAAGACGTGTAAATTGATTTCAATAAATAATTACGCAAGTTATTTCACACAACAAAAATCCATCCTCAGTGGAAAAGATTTACCTACCAACTGCTGTGCATACACAAAATCCTTTCCTCTCTTGTCGCCATCTTGATAGAACTCCTTGAGGAATGTTGATATTTTGTCTGCAATTAAATGACAAGGTTAGCCTGATAACACCATGCTTGGAAAGTTCCATATTCCCTTTCTACACTCCTGTTACAAGCAATTTTGGGGCCCAATCTTTGTTTGCATAATCATGATTCCTACTGGTGATTTAATTGTGATAAATTGTTTTTCATGCACGACATTCGTGATATTTCCGAAAACGATCGCACACGCGTATGGGAAGATCTAGTTCAGCCAGCTAACTAACTAAGGAAGATCAGACCATGCTAGCCGGTTACCAATTTTCAATTTCACGCAAAATATGCCTCCATTTAATTCACATAAAATATTAACTACCTAAGATCTTCAAAAACGAAATCGTGTGGCTGACAAAATATTGAAAACATACCTTTTTCAGCAGCATAATCTCTGGGTGCCATTTCCAAGACTTTCTAACTTTCTCAGTATCAACAAAGTACTTTCCAAAACGGCGGGAAATGTAGACCACGTGAACGGAAGGGAGCACCTGTCAACAACCGTTGTCATATCTGATTGGCTGTTTCCTTTTAACTGCCCAAATCCACCAACCAGGTTCAAGTTTGTACAATCCGGATCCAAATACAATGCAACCGGTTTTGTTTGTTCATTTAGAATCTTCTGATAAAACTTTAGACTTATTTCATAGTGCTACACATAGATCGATCAATGCATTTATTGCGAAATAGATTTGTATTAAAATTGCAACTTTGACATTGGAGTTAACCTCAATGATCCATACACATACAAACTGCATTTAATCTGGATAAACGAGTTGTGACTCGGCCCTAAAATTAGTATGCATCTTGTGCGCATGTATGATCGGAAGTTAGAAAAGGAGTAAGAACATGGTGAGTATTGTCAATTTTTCGTGAACATAACTTATCATTTCCTAGGTATTTGATTGATAATTCATCGTTATTATATATTTTTCAGCACAAGCTCAAAAGTTCACAAAGGACAAAGTGAGGCAATTTATTGCCTTCACACAAACCGGAGAAAAAACAGCAATCCAGTGTCTGAGTGTACACGACTGGAAACTGGATGTAGCGGTCGACAATTATTTCCAGAATCCCGACAGGTACAACTGTAACAGTGAAGCTCGACTAACAATCGATAGAAAGAGACTTGATATGCTTTGGCAGAGGTATAAAGGTTAGTACTCGCAACGAATAATACCAGTTGTAATTGTCTGCCTGATTTATGCATGAGGACCAGACCAGCTGATGACAGCTGATGTTTGGACAGTACTGGATTTCCTGGTTCTGTTGGTCCGCTCTGACGGCCCGGAGTCAAGTTGATTTGTCAGATGAAGTCAACGCGACACCTGTCACGCAGTGACACACATGCTGGGACGATCCTGCTCTCAAGACGAAAACAAACTAAAAATGTGATCGATGCCACCTTGTTTCTTGTGTGGAATGTCACAGGGAGCTTGCTATTTATCAAATCGGGCTCATCATGTGGTACAGTCTCAGCATTAAAACATGACTGTGTGATATCTGAAGGGGCACTTAGTTGATTGGATGATTCAGTCAGGTTCGAATTGGACATTAGTTGTCACTGAGTGTCTTTTACTCTTAATTAATCCCCTGCTACGGGTTAATTCTTGTGACACCATGTGAATTTTACATATAGACTTTGTACGATATCGAACCATCCTCTCAGAAAGCTCCGTATCATTGGACTTTGTACTTGTTTTGAGAGATTATTGATTCTCTGCACTCTCAGAGTGTGAGGAACTGTGATGTCATAACACACAGAGCAGTGTTACATCATGTCATCCATCCTCATTATCCAGCATGTCACGTCTGCATCCACCTTATCTTGGTTCTGAAGCTGCTTTGATTGACATGACATAAACAAATATATATACATCTGGTACAATTATAATGTTCTTAGTGACTTTAAATCACCAGGAGTAATTGCATCTTTGTGGTGAACTTGCATCCAGGAGAGGCTTTTTGATTGGTTGTTGAGTTTATACTCATGACAAAAATTGTGCCAAGTTCATGAAGAGAGATGAAACTGGATTGCCAGTTCATATATATAGATAAACATTGAGATACGACTGGAAGTATGGAATGGATTTTCAAACTTTTGTCTAAATTAGCATAGTTGCCATTGTAACAACAGTCTCAAGTCAAAGAAATAAACCACCTCATTGTGCATGAACTCAATTTTTTGGGTGTGAGTCATCCATTTGATTAGGCATGGGTGGGTATGGGTAGGCATGGGTTATGTAACATCTGTGTCAACCAAAACATACTTGTGACAGATGGGTATGGATTGTCCGGTTCATGCCTAAACAAAATTAGATTATAATATTACAAACAATGTGTATGAATGAGGATCCAAGTGGACTGCAAAATCATAGAGCCCTTTAGAAATTATGTGAAAAGAATGTTACAAATTCATATAAAAACAGCATACATATTTATGAACGGAAACAAGTATCCATGTGAAAACGTTGTGTATGGTGTGGCCAAGTGATAATTAGAACTACCAGTACTGCAATCATGTAATGATGTGTGAATATTGTAAGGCTTGGCTTTCCTGATACTTTGTATACATAAGTAATTACCTACATTGACAAGTTGAGGGAAATGAATATGTGTTAATTAGGGTGATTGTTTATATGTCAGCTTTTCCTTTTCCATTCAACAAAGTGTCTGAGATGTCTGTCAGTGATTGAATTGTACAAGATTAGCCACAGTAGTTACAAGGACTAACTTGACATGTGGAAGGATTTGACTGACTTGAAAAGTGGTCAGGGTTACATGCCAAGTGATTATCAGTGATATATTTTTAGTGGTTACAGAGAGCCACATTTCCGAAACAGATAGCCAAAATTGATGTTGCTCTCCCGGCAATAGTTATGGTTGCGTGAACATGGAATGTGGCTCTCCCGGCTATGCTGTCAAAACATGCTTAGTGATTCAAACAGGTTACCGTATTTAACAAAACAAGACATGTTTCCTCATAATTTTATTCAGATCACAACAGATTTTATTTCTATAATTAGAACAATATAATATACTAATAGGTATTTTACATATAATATTATCAAATAATAATAAATCTTAATCTGTAAAACATTACAATAACGGTTTAGTTTGTTGCCATGTGTACAAACACATAAAATGGCATAAGATCACAAAACATCATATATACAAACATTTTTTTTTACACCCCCTACTGCAGATGAAGGAGGTCGCCCACATGGTCCGTATACTCCATGTCACTCAGCTGTTGGTTCAGAAGCTTGGTCTTCAGTGATGCAATACGAGCGTCAATGGTTCTGTATTGATGCAAATACTGCTTAAATATTGCTACATTTTAGCGATTGATATTGCTGGGTGTAAACAGAAAATGGAAAAATGTTACTTTGCAAGCGAAAATGTTAACAAAGATCATTTTAGGTGTAGGGGCGGTGGGGTAGCCTAGTGGTTAAAGCTAAAAGCGGCGTAAAACCAAACTCAGTCAGTCAGTCATTTATTTTAGGTGTTCCTAAACACTTTTTACAATATTAAAGACACGTTTTACTTGTTTTCACTAATATAAATCAGCAGAAAATGGTTTAAAAAACTGAAATCATAGAAATGATTCTTTTACAATTTTACACATTCTACAACAGTTGTTTCTTGTTTTAATAATTGAAAAATGGTGATTTTGATTGGTTTATCTCTGTCTCAAAGCAGAATTTTTTTTAGCCTTTCTTTTGGACATCTAAATCATTGTTATTGGTTTATTTCAGTATGGTCGAAAATAGGACAATTTAACTCTTCTGAAAAAGATGCATTTCACCTAAATATGAATGTGTTTCAGAATTTGGTTCGTGATTTGCATAAAGCTGTGTTAAGCTCTCTTGTAAACTAATACCTTCTAACATATCTTTGATAGTTTTTAAGTAATTCAAAAAGGTAGGAGGTAACGTTTCTTTTGGCGTTTAGTGTAGGAACAGTCTTTTATTGGTATTGATAAACACCACGCTTGTGAGTAGAAAAGATTATTCGTTTCTTTTGAAAACAATTTATACATGGGGACAATCTTTTACCGGTTATGGTAATCCATTAATTAATTAATCTATTGGAAATGTGGCTTTACCGGCTGCAGCCATGTAATTGAAATGTGGCCTTCCCGGCAATAGTCATTTTTGAAATGTGGCTTTCTCGGCCTGTCACCTTTTCAGTTTTCATTTAGCCTTGTTGTTGATAGTATATCTGTTTTTACATTCCATGTTATAACAATGATACGGTCAAGGTCTGAGGAGAGAATATTACTGACTAATTGCCTGGTGTGAATGGAGTTTTCACCCACAAATGTATGCTCTTGCTATGGAAAAAGAATTATGAAATAAGGATGTTTCCACTTTTGACATTATGTAATGGGAATGTTGCGATGCAGTCATAAGTATTTAAATTATAATGATTGTTACATTCTCTGAAATTTCTGATCACACCAATATTTGGTCTATCCTGACCTCTTAATATCCAGATAAAGCCATCATGATCAATATATAATAGAATAAACTAAGATAGACACAGAAAGATGAGAAACAACATTGTCAGTGTCTTCATATTATGGGATCTCTGCTTCTGTCTAGAACCTACCCAACTAACTTTTCTGTGAATTGAGCGAGTTTGTTTTGCCAGCTGTTTGACCCCTGCTGAGCAGTCTGTAATTTACATGATGACAGTCTGCTTTAATCAAGTCCAGATCAGACAATCCAGTGACTTACATGGCCGTCAATTTGGTTACAATGACATGCATAGAGCAAGTCCGATAACCTGACCCTTTGATCCTGTTATTTGTATCTTACTACTACTAGTGGTGGCATAAACATGGCTTGCTGAAGACCAAATAGGGTATGTTTTGTGTATATTCATGTCCTAGAATGACCAATAACTCATCAGTCCCTTTCTTAGGAATAAATGCATACTATGCCCCGGGCCCATGAGGATTAGGTTAGTATTGGTCTTCAGTAACCCAGGCTTGTAAGAGGTGGCTAACAGGATCGGGTGATCAGGCTTGCTGACTTGGTTGACTCATGTCATATTCTGTTTGTGTAAATGCTCATAATGTCAAATCACTGGATTGTCTGGTCCAGACTTGATTATTTAGAGACAGGTGTCATGTAGGTGGAATATTGCTGACTGCAGCATGAAACAACAGTCAAAGAAACAAGTCATGTCCCTCCTCCTGTGTAGATATGGTGAAAGGCATGGTACTGATGTTGCATGTCTGTTTCTATCTCTCAGACCCCCATGAAGACGAGAAGATGACGGTGGACGGGGTGATGAAGTTCCTCGATGACCTCAATCTGAACGCCGAGTCTCGGACAGTCCTCATCCTGGCATGGAAGTTCAAGGCCGCCACACAGTGCGAGTTTTCTAAAGAAGAATTCATCAATGGCATGTTGGATCTGGGGTAAATGCAGCTGTGTTCGAAACTGATGGGGATTTATGTGGTCAGATAGTTTGGATACTGTATTATTTGGATCAAGGATCTTCACAGGTCGCAACTTAATGACAAGATCTGGGACCATAGTGTGATTTGGATTCATCATTGGAATGAAATCAGGGCTCCAGATAAGGGCCGTATCGGCGTATGTACGGATAAAATATACACATGATACGGTAGGAAATAATTTAGAAAACATAGCAGATACGCACCACAGCAATGGTGGTCGGTCTTAGAATCATTTACAGACGTATTTGTCTGAAAAGGTATTGTTTTATTGTTTATTGCCCTGTTTACACAATAGTAGCAATGTTGTGATGCATATATGAAACGAAACACAAGATTACTGATACTCCATTAATTTCCATTCAGTACACTAAATGTACTCTTAAGTTTTTCCATCCAGTGAAGATCCAAGGTAGAATAGGTCTTCAGCAACCCATGCTTGCCACAAAAGCCGACTATGGGATTGGGTGGTCAGATTTGCTGACTTGGTTGACATGTCATCGGTTCCCAATTGCAGATCGATGTTCATGCTGTTGATCACTGGATTGTCTGGTCCAGACTCGATTATTTACAGACCGCCACCATATAGCTGGAATATTGCTGAGTGCGGCGTAAAGCTAAACTCACTCACTCACTCACCTAAGTTTTTCCATTACTCTTATATTAAAAAAAATAAGGAGTCCGTACTCTTGATGTTGAAACATTATCTCGAGCCCTCAAAATTGAATGTTGCTTTTGTTATAAATTTGGTGCAATTTTGACTATCATATTTTTCTGAATACATAGGGGCCATATAGTCAAGGTTTGGTATGATACTAAGTATCTGAAATAATGACAACTGGGTAGTGAAATATTATTCGGTCACTATTGGTATCGTGAAAACAAAACAAACTTCGTTTTCCATTCAGGCGAGGACATGTTCTGACATGTATTTTATTGTATTAAAAACCCAAGTAATTAGGTGAGAATACAGGTGTAGGTTTATTGTGACATGTTTTGAAGTGATGGCTTTTGAGTTACACCAAAGGTGTTTCAGGAATCCTTGATGTGTTACATCGCGACACTGACAATGTGCTGTTACTTTCAGCTGCGACACCATCGACAAGTTGAAGCTGCGGTGTGCCAGCATGGAACAGGAGATCCGAGACCCACAGCGCTTCAAAGACTTTTACCAATTTACTTTCAATTATGCTAAAAATCCAGGTCAAAAAGGCTTAGGTGAGCGATAGAGTGTTGAGTGAACTACAGCTTAGCATGGCTGTTTACTGTTCCGAATGTTATGCTCCAGCAAGGCAGCCTAGGTTTAGTTGCTGAGGTACAAATAAGCTGCATATCTGCATAAATTACGCAAATATTTATGTGAAAACTCAGTTCCTATCAAGTCTGTTGCCTACAAGTACACTTGTATTTTTGTAAATACTCGATCAATTTGATCTTACATGCGTACACACAAAAATGTTAAATCTCAGCTTGCATACTGTAACATTTACCAAATCTACTAGAATTTGAAGTAAGCAGACCCATGCACTACAGATGGAGGTTACTGGGGATAGATAGAATAACTGAGGTATATTGTGAGGTTTTATGTCGCACATGAACTTGGCAACTTGGCAGTCTTTCTTATCTTTTCTCATATTACAGATCAAATATAAATAACCAACATTTAAACTTTATTCTATTTTCACAAATAATGGAAAGTGGCAAAATACCCACTTGAGTTTGAGTGAGGTGGGTATAATTTATTTGGCTACTCAAAGGAAAATTAGGATACCCAATTGAGATGAACACAAGTGAGTACATAACTCAGTGACCCAAAAAGTTATCTGTAAATATGAGTTGACGTTGACTTTGTCAGTATGAGGGCCTTGCCTGACCTCTGTCATATAAACATCTTCACATCACATGCAGTAGATGTCACCAGTGTAAATGAAGGATTACTGTATGCTTGAGCTAATGGTATGTTAGTTTCTAGATCTGTTTCGCTTCATTGTTTTTACCACAATATTTGGAATTATTTGTAACAAATTAAGACCCTCAAAGACGAGTCAAAGGACTTGATAGAGTAAGAGATTGACCTTGACTGTTGTTATTTCAGATCTCGACATGGCTTTAGCGTACTGGAACATAGTGCTGGCTGGCAGGTTCAAGTTCCTTGATCTCTGGGTCAAGTTTTTACAGGTGAGTCACATGTATCAGGATTTCTAGAGATGGTCTGCAACTGGCAGCAGCATGCACTGCACAGAATAACTTGTCAGGCTTTTTTTACAGACAAGTTGTGTTTTTCTC
The DNA here is from genome assembly GCF_003918875.1 of Haliotis rubra. Classification (NCBI taxonomy): domain Eukaryota; kingdom Metazoa; phylum Mollusca; class Gastropoda; order Lepetellida; family Haliotidae; genus Haliotis; species Haliotis rubra. The sequence continues at coordinate 171,371 of NW_025765417.1, forward strand.
ACAGATTAGTTGCAAAATAGTTACTGCCATCTTGACTGAATAATGAACCAGTGTTTCCAGCTTAGATTACAATCTAAATGCCTCAGTCATGTGAAGTCCACAATGTTATAGAACACACTGTAACCAGACGTTCCACCAGCATTGAACCTCAGCCACAGCATCTACACATTTTACACTGTAACCCGACGTTCCACCAGCATTGAACCTCTGCCACAGCATCTACACATTTTACACTGTAACCCGACGTTCCACCAGCATTGAACCTCGGCCACAGCATCTACACATTTTACACTGTAACCAGACGTTCCACCAGCATTGAACCTCGGCCACAGCATCTACACATTTTACACTGTGACCAGACATTCCACCAGCATTGAACCTCGGCCACAGCATCTACACATTTTACACTGTAACCAGACGTTCCACCAGCATTGAACCTCGGCCACAGCATCTACACATTTTACACAGTCTATTCAAGAAGGATCTATTAATGTTGATAGCATTTGTCATGAAATATTTCACTTTCATTTAGAAACTATGCTAAAATGTAAAAAGAAATTCTGTTTGTATGTTTAACCAACATTGCTTGTACAGCTACGTGTGCTGTCGTTGATGACTAGGTGGTTCATGGCTAGTGTTTGCAAGCAGTACTTCAGAACGGTTGATGTACAGGCCCTGTGGGCCCACTTAGTTATATACCGGCTATATGATAACCACCTGTCCAACATCGGGTCTGTACCAGACAATCCAGTGATTGTTATCACAACCCGGTCAGGGTACAATGTCATCCATTCATTCGTTCACAGACCTGGTCCCTGTGATAATCTGGACTAGAAATATCTGACACGATGTTTGAAACCATGAAATACGGACAATAAATAAAAACAGGTGGACGCCATATAGAGAATGAGTGAGTGAGTTTAGTTTTACAACGCTTTTAGCAATATTCCAGCAATATCACGGCAGGGGGACACCAGAAATGGGCTTCACACACTGTGCCCATAGGGAATTGTACCGCGAAGAGACCTGTGGACGGCGCGTGCGTAACCACTAGGCTACCCCACCACCCGGACGACAGGCAGGAATCAATAACCGCCACATACTATATTTGTGCTTTGAAAAGTGCGGAATACTCCAGAATAGAGTCTCAAGTGTTAAAGATAGAATGTAAGTCACTATCGCGAGGAGTTGTGTCCCTTGAATCCCAGGCTTGAATCCCAATTACTGGAAATGTGTCAGTCAACATGTTTTGCTGATGCCGTATTGTACTTGTCATTTTCAATGTTTAAATAATAATTGGCTGTAACAGAAATGTTTAGATTTATTTAGATCAGCATGGTTAAGGTAGACATCTACAGGGCTGAACGTTCAATATCAAACATATAACGGATCAGCCTAGTTTATATTTTAGCATTAATTTTCAGCTCTGATAAGGTAAATATGTCTCTGCAAATACAAGATTTACGGTTATGGAATACCAGATACATACCAGCCATATTGTTTTAGTGTCACATCACCCTAACCTAATGCTGACCCTAACCTAACCCTAACCTAACCCTAACCCTTACCCTAACCCTAAGTAAACTTGTGTGCTTTCAAGATGGCAGAAGGTATCCGGTATTCTGTAGTCTTACCAAGGTTTTATCAATATAAATGTTATATTTCAATATTTTAATACTAAAGTTATAGTATTAAAAGATTGTTTCAGGAAGTGGGATGTAACAGTTGTGGGCCTTAACTAGTACAGTCTTGGAGTAAAGCTGATTGTGATCCTCAAGATGGTTCATGTCAGAGCACCTCTGTTAGTAGGGTGAAACCTCTGTCTCACACATTGTTGATCCCCAATGTCGGGTCGAAGTTCTTTCATCAGTCACACACCCATGAAGGTCCCCGGTTAGAATAAACCTTCAGTAACCCATGCTTGTCGTAAGAAGCTGACTAACGGGATCGTGTGGTCAGGGCTCGATTATTTATTTTCGATTATTTACAGACTCGATTATTTACAGACCACCGCCATATAGATGGAATAGTGCTGAGTGCAGCATAAAACGAAACTCACTCATCAATCACACATTTTAAACCAATTCATTCTCTGTTTCAGGAGCATCATAAACGGTCCATCCCTAAAGATACGTGGAATCTACTCCTGGACTTCTGTAACATGATAAAGCGATGATATGAGCAATTACGATGAAGAAGGTGAGTGGAGGCGGTGATAGTAGGCAGGGTTTCATCAACAGTAGGCAGCGAAGGGTTTCATCAGAGTTGTGGCAAAACATGGATGGAAATGTCAGACCGGTGTGTTTGGGGTGATGACAGTAGGCAGCGAAGGGTTTCATCAGAGTTGTGGCAAAACGTGGATGGAAATGTCAGACCGGTGTGTTTGGGTCGATGACAGTAGGCAGTGAAGGGTTTCATCTAAGGTTGTGGCAAAACATGGATGGAAATGTCAGAACTGTGTGTTTGGGGAGATGGCAGAAGGCAGTGAAGGGTTTCATCAGAGTTGTGGCAAAACATGGATGGAAATGTCAGAACTGTGTGTTTGATCCAGTGAGAATTGGAGGTGAAGGGTTTCATCAGAGTTGTGGCAAAACATGGATGGAAATGTCAGAACTGTGTGTTTGATCCAGTGAGAATTGGAGGTGAAGGGTTTCATCAGAGTTGTGGCAAAACATGGATGGAAATGTCAGAACTGTGTGTTTGATCCAGTGAGAATTGGAGGTGAATGATTTCATCAGAGTTGTGGCAAAACATGGATGGAAATGTCAGAACTGTGTGTTTGATCCAGTGAGAATTGGAGGTGAATGATTTCATCAGAGTTGTGGCAAAACATGGATGGAAATGTCAGAACTTTGTGTTTGATCCAGTGAGAGTGGAGGTGAATGAGTTCATCAGAGTTGTGGCAAAACATGGATGGAAATGTCAGAACTTTGTGTTTGATCAGTGAGAATTGGAAGGTGAATGATTTCATCAGCGTTGTGGCAAAACATGGATGGAAATGTCAGAACTGTGTTTTCAGGGGAAGTCAGTCGGCGCGTAATGGGAACTTTTAAAAGCGAAGGAGAAAGTTCTTTATGATGGTGTGAGAAAGTAGTTGGCAACAATGGGTGAACAATCGTAACCAACCCGTGTTATTCGGGACAAGCCGAATAGCGACTCGTGCCCTCGGAAAAGGATTTCATATTACGTAGCAACATCAGAACTACTTCAACAGGAGCGATAACTCTATTCCTGTTTGATTCCAGTGGTACTTAATATCATTGTATTACTGTTTTGTTTTCCTTATTTATTTTAAAGAGCTACACTCCTTGATACAACTAAAAAGAAGGAGAAAAAACATATTTGTTAAAGACATATTCTGACGTAATTACGTACCAGATATTCACTTTATATTTCCAATGATATTTCTGAAAAAGATTTAATAATCACAAATAGGATTTGTTTTATTGAATATGCAAAACAGCTTACATTAAATCCCAAAGCAGAAAATCAAAAAGGACATTAAAATATTTCTCAAACTGAACACTCGTGTAACCTTGCTGTCATACCCCAAGTGGTATTTTTAAATGAATTCATGAAAAATATATGAATGACCGACAAAAAGTCAGACTAAAAATATTCCCAGACGGTAAGGAAATATGTGCCCAATGTTAAATATTAAAGTTGATTAGTTACATACAGATACTTTTTTTTTTTTGAAACACGTAGCGATTTATAACTACATTTCCTAAAACTGTTGGAAGTGCACACACCCAGTCACGATAACAAGCCTGCAAGATCGCCAGAAATACTTTTCAATCGCATGATTCTTATTAAAATAGACAGCACAATTCTGTTAGCTACGTTCTGAGAGTACATTCAATATGAAAATATATATTTTTCATGATTTTTTAAACAATAACATTATGCCATAAACGAATTAAGTAGTCAGGATTATTTTTATCAAAGCACCACAACCATTACGCGCGTTCTGATTGGTTTGTCATATTTTCGCACAAAACAAGCATTGAGACAGAGACGAGTCTCCTTGGAAGTTACGGAAAGGGGCGAGTGGTT